>NC_069502.1:257205307-257505307 GCF_027579735.1 Bombina bombina
CCTGCATCATCGCCTCCAAGGACGGCACTTCAGCTATTTTCAGGTCGCTGGAAGATCTCAACGCCTTCAATCAAGCATTTGGCCTACAGATTAGGCCCCCAGGGGGGGCAGCTGCACAGGCAAACCCTAGACCAGCAATGGCGAGGGTCTTAGATGATCACTGACCTCGACAGGACCTACATTACAAAGAGATTTGACCCACTGACACATTCCCACTCGCATGGGGGACTCCTGGAAAGGGGAGTCCCTCTATTTGAGGCCCGCAACCCAGCTGATCTTCTGGACAGATAAGTAGAATAGTACTTACCCCATTCCAGCATCAATGTAATGTTAATGTTTCTCCCCTAATTAACAAATCACTAGTTCACTTCATCTAAATGCAGGGAACTCTGTTACCTTCTCTAGTTCAACGAATTAACTGCAGGCAGGTTGGACTGATTCTTAGACTGTTTAACGAGCCTAGCCCTGCAGCTGCATCAACACTTTTTATTGTAACTTGAGATTGACTATACATTCTAGTCTTTGTAATTTGTTTGTCATGTCACTTACCTGATATAGCCGACATACTAATAGTAATAAGGTTCCAATGTATTTATTCTCTGACCTCTTAGTAATAGCATGGGGTAAGGTGCTTTCCTAGCACTGGAGTGAATAATGTATCTAGGATGTTGTGTACTACATATAACATGCACTTGCAGCGCGTAACAATTAAAATGTATTAAATGGGGAATTAAAAATTAAAAAAAAAAAAAAAAAAAAAAAATATATATATATATATATATAATGTATGTAAACATGAGCAACTCCTGATATCTCAGCCTTTTACCCAAAGTTGCACGAAGTAAGGAAGAGACATGGATGATCACTTGCGAATTACAGAAATAACCTGTTGCGGGGAATGGGGTCAGGGATTCTGCTTTGATTAATGGTTGACAGTATGGGCTGTATTTGGGGGTCCCTTTAACCCCCCTCTCAGTTTACAATTAGTTGTTCGTATTTGGTTTATACATATGTTCTGACAATTTTTTGATGATTTAGGGTTATTTTACCTACAAAGTTTATCATTGTTATAATAATTCTTCATAGATGTTTTGAGGCTAATACCTCCTGTTGTTTTATAGTACTTGTTCTACAAACTGTTCTCCTTTTCTCTTCACTACTCTCTTTCCCAGGCTCTGACTAAGCTTGTATTAGAGAGCTTTGATCACTGCTAATTTGACCACTATAACCCCCTCCCCCTTTTTACGTCTCTTCCGCTCTCCCTTTCAAAACCCCCTCTCTCTCTTATTGTTTCTTCTCTATTTTCCTCCCTTGACACCTCAACTGCTCCTTGACCTTACTACACCTCATCCCCTCACACAACTCCTCTCCTACCTGTATATCCTTTCCCTTTTTTTTTTTTTTTTTTTTTTTTTTTTTCCCCTTCCTCTCACTCCGGTCCCCTCTATCAACATGCACCCGCAGGTCAAAAGCCACACCTTAGACCTTGTCACCATCAATGTTAAAGGCTTCAATAGCCCAGAGAAGCGGTCGTTGGTCACCCGAGACTTGAATAGACAAGGGGGGGGGGACGTGATTTTCATTCAAGAAACACACTTCTCCAAGACCAGAGAACCTAAATGGTTCAATAGACACTTCCCGATCGCCCATTTCGCATCCGGACCTTCTAAAAAGAATGGAGTGGGGATCCTGTTTCGCCACACCATGCCCTTTCAGATCGAACAGACATTAAAGGACCCCAATGGGAGGTACATAATTCTTGTAGGCACACTATTTGGCAGACACATGACACTTGCCAATCTTTACTTCCCAAACGCAGCCCAAGACTTATTCTTTAAGAAATTTGCACTCAAGATCCTAGAAATACAGAAAGGTACACTTTATGTAGGGGGAGATTTTAACATTTCCCTCAATCCAGTCATAGATACTTCGGATGGTCTTTCTAGTGCCCCACACAGAGTGGTTAAACACTTAACTCGATCATTAAGGGACTTGGTCCTTCATGATATTTGGCGAACTCTACATCCGAATGACCGGAATTATACCTTCTACTCGTTCCCTCACAAAAAATACACAAGGATTGACTATCTCCTCACAGATTCGGCGGGCCTTGCTGTCACTACGGATTGCTCCATCAATCCAATAACCTGGTCGGATCATGCCCCCGTCAGATGTACAATAGAGTAGCCCAATACTCCGATCACACCATATGTTTGGAGATTGGACGAATACCTATTGGACGACAAACCATTAACGCAAACATTACAGGAAGGTATTGTTGAATACTTTCTTCTTAATGCAGATGAGACTCTAGCCGACTCCGTCATATGGGAGGCTCACAGTGCGTGGTCAGGGGCATTCTGATGATACACAGCGCAAAGATGCGCAGAGCAAGGAGAGATGCTTATAACGCCTTGCTAGCTCAAGTCAGTCAAAAGGAATTGGCTCATAAGGAGCAACCCAATAACCCAGAAAGACTTGAAAGCTTGTCTGAAGCCAGATTCGCTTTACTGACACACCTACGGAATGAACAACATAAGAAGGCGCTTATTCTGCGCCAACAATTCTTCGAACATAGTAACAAAGCGGGCAAACTTCTGGCCCGTGCACTGGCTAGGAAGAGACTACGATCATACGTTTATAAGTTAGTTGATGAACGGAATGAGAGGCACAGCGATGGGCAGTCCATTGCTAATGCGTTTGGACAATATTACAGATCCCTATATAATATACGGAACTGTGCTGCTGAGCAAAAAACCATGGGGGGCAAACAAACCCCTGCACAGGATATCCTGGACTACATCTCAAAGGCAGATCTCCCACACTTGTCCAGGGAGGAAGCAGAGAGTCTAGATTCACCTCTCACTTGTGAGGAAATCCTGTTGGCAATTAAGGATCTCCCAGTAGGCAAAAGTCCAGGCCCGGATGGGTTTGGGACGCGTTATTATAAGAAATTTGCGGGACTTCTAGCACCCCACATGCTTCATTTATTCAATCAATTATCTGAAAAGCCAGAACTACCACACTCAATGCTCGAAGCGTTTATTTCAGTGATCCCGAAACCGGGTAAACCGGGAGACCAGCCTAGCAGTTACAGGCCCATCTCTCTGCTCAACTGCGACATTAAAATCCTGGCTAAGGTACTAGCAAATCGACTCAAAAAATTCCTCCCTCAGCTAATTAGTACCAATCAAACGGGATTCATTCCAGCCCGTGAGGCACGCGACAATACTCTGAGTTATCCAGTTAATTTCTTACGCACGAGCCAACTCCGCACCATTGATACTTGTATCGACGGATGCGGAGAAAGCCTTCGATCGGGTGAATTGGACTTTCATGCAACACACTATGAGAAAGATGGTTATTGGATCGGGTTTTATTAATTATGTTCTCTCATTATACTCCAACCCCAATGCTAGAGTTCGAGTAAACGGCTTGTTCTCTACACCATTTCCCATCGCCAACGGTACGAGACAGGGTTGCCCACTGTCATCCCTGCTCTTTGCGCTCGTGATGGAGGTCTTGGCAAGTCGCATCCGAGCAAACTCAAATATTGGCGGCATACGAACGGGAGGATTGGAACATAAATTGGCAATGTATGCCGATGATGTCCTACTGACATTGTCAGATAATTCCAGATCTCTACAGGCTGCTCTGGAGGAGTTCGGGGAATTCGGTTGTGTCTCGGACTTCTCGCTTAATCTTACTAAGTCTGAGATTTTAAATGTCTCAATGCCTGAAGACACTTTCTTAACACAAGGTTTCATTTGCCCCTTGAAAGTGGTACCCAGATATCTGAAATACCTGGGCGTTACTCTAGCCTCATCCATACCTGATATAGTCAACGTGAACTATAAAGCCATCAGAGACAATATTCAAAGAGACTTCAAGTTGTGGGAGAATAAAACCATCTCCTGGTTGGGCAGGATACACGTTGTTAAAATGAATATCCTGCCCAGAGTCTTATATGTGATGCAGGCGGTCCTCCTGGCTTCTGCAGGCCACTTAATACACCAAATTCAGGCTGCAATGGAGACATACATCTGGAGGGGACAGAGACCGAGGATACAAAAGAAAACAATGCACCTCCCCAGAAATAGAGGAGGGGCAGGTGTCCCCCGCTTGAGTGACTACTCTGCAGCAATCTCATTACAGCGCATAGTAGAATGGAGCCGGGGGTTGGCAGATAAGGCGTGGATAGCCCTCGATAGGGAGATCCTTCAAAGGGGGAATGTTGGAGCCCTAGCCTGGATTAGCCCCAGCTCCCACCCAGACCGAGTTTCGCAATATCCCCTGATTAGAGACGTTCTGCAGACATGGGACAGAACACTTAGAGCGGGGAGTCATATATCCTCTTCAATTTCACCACTGATACCTGTCTGAGAAAACCCAGACAATGGTATAGCTAATAAAGCTTACTCCACGGACTCGGGCTACCCGCTGTCAGATGTTATGATCTCTAACGCATTGACACAAGGGAAACTGAAGACACAACGGGAACTCGCTGATTGGGATCAAGAACTCTTCTCATCATGGTTTAGAGTAGCACAGCTTAACCACTACCTCGGCACTTTGGGGATGGAGATTCTCTAAAAAAACAGAAAACACTGTTCGAAAACACTGTACGTCAGGAAAATCACCCTCGTCATCTGATCTCGACTCTGTATAAACTCCTAATAGAGGGTGGAGGAGAAGTATTGCCTTCCTACGCAGTTGCATGGCAAAGAGAACTAGGAATAGAGATCGATCCCAAAGCTTGGTTGGCAATCTTTAATAGAGCTAAGCGAGCCTCTGTTTCAGCAAGACTGCAGGAGATGCATTTTAAGTTCTTGAGCAGGTGGTACCTCACCCCTCAGAGACTGCAAAAAATATACCCACATGCAGCCGGGGAGTGCTGGAGGGGCTGTGGAGAAGAAGGCTCCATACTACATATATGGTGGCAATACCCGTTGATACAGCGCTACTGGACAGAAGTGTTGGGAGAAAGTGGCAGACTGCTCCAGGTTATTCTTCCGCTGAACCCCAACTACTTGATCTATCACGAACTTCCGAAGATAGCTATGGAGGCTAAACGTCACCTGCTTCTTTTCATGCTGAATGGAGCCAAGAGCCTCATTCCAAGACATTGGAAGTCTCTTCAGGCACCAAGTCTAGACGAATGGAGACGGGAGGTGAGGGACCTTCTGAATTTGGAGAGGTTCCATTACCTGCGAATTGGGAAACTGGAACTGCACGAGTATATGACCCTCCTTTGGGAGGGTAAAGATCTATAACCATCACTTATTGTGTAGGATTTGTAAGGCCTATTCTGTGTGAGTGAATGAAGTGGGGCTGGAGGGAGTGGAAGTTTTCTCCCCTCCCCCCATATTTTTTTTTTTTTTTTTTTTCTCTCTCTTACCTAGAACTCCTATCTCCCCTCTTCCTTTCTCTCCTACCTTTCTTCTATATTGACTCACTCCTGTCCCTCTCCCAACCTGAACTTCTCCTTTCCTAAACTTATCTCCCTTTTATGCATCTCCCCCCCCCCCCATACCAATTTCCAATATTTCCACAACCCCTCCAAAGTGAGAATTTGGCCGGCCAACACATTGACTAATATTATAAAGCAATCTTAAGCTTTCAGCTTGGGAGCAGGATTATAAGAGTTGTGCCGACATGCCTGGTTCAAAATGTTTAACTAATATCTGGGTTGAGCACTAATCAGATTGATAAAAATGATTGGATGTTTTGTTATTCAACAATACTCGCAATGTTTTGAGATACATACACCACAATGTTATTGTATAGCATACCAAAAACTATGTATTTAGACATGATGACATGTGTCTATGGCTGTAATGTGATGTCTGATCAATCAATAAAGCTGGTTTTGAAAAATTAAAAAAAAAAAAAGGTGGACATACATTCCCTTAATAGCTGTGCTCACCATGCCTTATAGTATATACCCTATGTATGTTTAGGTCCTCTGAGAAAGGGATTATCACTCTGAATCATATTATTAGTAAATAGGAATGTATAGTGGGTCCAACAACGGCAAGTGAGTTTAACCAAAGGTACATATATTATAAGAGGTTATAATCTTACCACACTACAGCTGAATTTGCTAACATGCTATTATATTTTGCATACTGTTATGACTATTTGTATTGTTATCCATAGACACCTGTTATACCTAAAGATAACCGGTACATTTTGCACTTCCCTTTTGCTTTAGGGCATCAATAGCCCCAATGCTTAGGCATAACCCCTATAATTTCTCTATAATTAGAGGCAGTTAAGGTATAATATACTACTCACTAATACCTGTCACTGGTGACCCTTTTGTTGGCGGCCGAGGCACTAGGGTTTACCCCGTTGTGTTTAGTTTTGAGTAGCCTTACATAAACAGAAATTATATTCTGCCATTGTAAATATCAATTATTTGCCTCATTTGAAAGAATATGTAAAATGTATTGTAAACCTGCTATATTCTCAGAACGTTATCTTGTGGTAATGTTGTCAATAGCTGCTCACTGCTCTTCTATTCCCTATAAGGTTTATTTCCTGCCAGATTCTGTACCATATATGTAATCTATCAACAGAAATTCCCACATTATCAAGAGCATGTATATTTAAAATGATCAGGATTGCTTACGCTTGTTGGGTGCAAGTTGACAATTTATAATATACCCTATAACTTCTCTCTATGGTTCCATTGTCCATGTGCTATACTTGTGGTTAGTATCTTAAGTGTATAACATACACAGCCGTGAATCGTATGTATTTCTCTGAACAATATACTTGTATCAGTTGTACATTAGTACTACATATGCTGCAACTTATTTACCTGCAGTGCCCTTGGTACCATTATATTCATGAGAGAGTCCGCCCTCCATACCCCACCCTATACCCTCTTTTAATTGTTTGAGCGGTGCTTACCCACTGAACCACAACATAACTCCAGTAACGGACATATACAGTATTTCCTAGACCCCAACTTTACACTACCTTTAACTCTCCGGGTACCTCTTCACAATTAGATATCTTTTCCACATGGCAGTACTGAGATTCCTGGTCTATAGACGTATTTTTCTAGGGGTAACTCTTATCATTTTATATTACTGGTATAATATCTTCTTTCATTTCTGTTATTAGTATAATGTTGTATTCTCCCCTTGCCTTATGATTTAGGCAGTTCGGGCCTTAACTGTAGCTATAATGCACATTTGTTCTCCCTACATCTGATGTCCGCTTGAGGCCAGTAAAATAGCTACGATCATAAGCTAATATTTGTCTATAAAAATGAGGTTTCAATACAGACAGCAATTTGTATAGTCACTTCTATTTTGTAAACCTTCCTTTTTTGCATGATTACTGTAACTTTATTTATGTATATTGCTTGTCCGTATATTACTGTGTTCATATGCTAAACCCCAATAAAACTCATTTGAAGGAAAAAGATTCTGTTAAATGAATTCCATTTTCAGATGGGGACATTTTCTTTTAATTGTGCTGCCTTGTGTGATTTTATTAAGGCTATATTCAGGGCTGGCACTAGGAATTTTGGGGCCCCTGACTGAGCCAGTGCAGCATGCATAACAAGTCATTGGTAAATATAAATGGAAAACCAACCCACCAAATTAATAGAAGGGACAGAACCCATAAACAACTTTCTAATTACTTCTGTTATCACATGTGCTTCATTCTCTTGGTATCCTTGGTTGAAGGAGCAGCAATGCACAACTGGGAGCTAGCTGAACACATCAGGTGAGCCAATAACGAGACATATGTGTGCAGCCTCCAATTAGCAGCTCACTCCTAATAGTGCACCTGCTGCTTAGCATCCCATGAACTGTAAAGAGCTACCAATAATTGCTGTGCCAAAAGTAGAAACACTACCCAGTTATATAGCCTCCCACCCAGTGCATTGCCACCATACAATGTAATGACCTACCAAAATACACTGGGGGATGTAATACATAACCTTTCCACTCATGAGAGACTTACCAACTTTCCCCTAAGATACCCCATTCTAGGGTAATAATACTTCCCTGTTCAGGCAGTTAGATTTTGCACAAAATACAAATAAAGGCAGCTTACTTAGTAAAGAGCCATAAACATTATATATAGTTACACATTTCTGAGACAAGCATCACACATAGTACAAACAGAGTTTCCAATAATCACATACAGGCAAGTCATTTATTACCAAGATCACTCAAATTCAGAAAATGACAGTGCACCTAGTGAAAAAACTTTAAACATAGATACAGGCCAGCCAGGTATACCCAATGCAAAGTCCTTACATATAGCATAAAGCCATGCACATGTTAAGAAGTAAGCTGTGTGGATAAAGCATATGTTGACACGGATAAAACAGGTAAAGAATACCTTTATCAAAGTGTCAGTTACAAATTCTCAGACCCATTGTGTTAGTTTGGTGCAATGTACTGTACAATCGTTTCTGTAATTCAAACCTATAATTATCACATAATAGGATTTTATGTTGATCCTCCCCCTCAGAAGCTATCTTGTGTTTCCTTCATTTCTCTGACCTGATATGATCTGTTACTGCGGCCTTGCACTTTAGGCCTCATCACCTGACCATTTTAGCTTCTGAATCACAGAATCACTCTAGCCCCCCATATCGCCACACTGTCTCAATGGGTCTTGCAACACACTATCCCAATGATATTCAACACAACTTACGCGGATATGGATCTAATGTCTCAAAATAGTTGTTCAGTTTTTTTAAACTTTATATGATATCAAACCCATAGTAAAAAATGTAACGGTCAAATTCAATATGTGGAACTTGGAAGCGAGTTGTTTAATGAGACGCTGATGTGAAAGAATGTATCATTCATGCGATAGAGGATATTTTAAAAATCTGGAATACAAAATGACAGTAACCCCAAGATTGTTTTATAAACATTACAAATCATTGATACTAAACTTTTCCCTGCTGGCTCCTCTTACCTTATGGCTGATGACAAGTGAAGTTGTTGTCGTTGATCCAGGGGCTGAGGCCTGAGGGTGAGGGTCTGACTGTGTCAAGTGCGTGCCTGCATGTGATCCCTGATGTGCCTGCCTGGCCAGTAAAGTCCCCACGCAGCGGCGCACCGCTATTGTCCCGCTCCTTCACCAATCAAAATTCCTAATTTAAAAATTTACCGGTGACGCAGCCCTCCGGTCATGGGGCAGAGTTTGATTTTTCTGTTGAGCGGATTTCCAGCGACACATCAGAAATAGTGGTAAACTAGCCCAACAAAAAAAAATCTAACTTGGAGTCAGTGAGTGTCATCATGTGGCACAGCAGTCAGCCAGAGTGCCGGGGGGGGGGGGGTAGGTGGGCGGAGTTTTGGAGTGACATCACATCATCAACAACACTAGCGTGTCTGGCTTAAAAAAAATTGAACATTTTTTTTTCTATGTCGGCAGTGCCCCGGCCCGGGCCCCTCATCCTGTACGGACACCTGACTGGTGTCACCACCTGATGGCAGCCCTGGCTATATTAGACTCTGAGAGTAAAAGTAATGAGTGTCCTAAAGTTTCCTCAGACTGATTCTATCCTAAGCCAAAATCTAATAATGTATTTTCTGTGTGTGAGGCCATTATTTCCTCTAGTGACAATGCAGCCTTCATAGATATTTCCAATATCACGGAACATTCTGCTTCAGGATCCTCTGTTGTATCCAAACTCTCAAAGTTTTAGGTTGAAGGCATGGTTGCTGAAATCGTCTGTTTGTTGCAGTTGAATTTTTCAGCCTTAGTATTTTTTAACACCCTTGTAAACCTACAACTTTTTTTTTTTTTGTTCTGTTTTACTGGTTTTGTTTTTTTTTTCTCTTGGATAATCCAATTTAATGGTTTCACAACAGATATTCTGCTATCTGTTGGTGCTCTACAAATAACTTATAATTACTATAATCTCTATTAATTAGAGTTTTGGTATTTGAAGGGTGTTTGTGCTTCAATACTAGAGATTTTAGACCTCTTGGTAATTCAATTATTTCAATTATTTATGTTAGAAATCTACAAGTTCGTCCTGGGATCTTCCTTTTGGTCTTAAAACCATTTATGGATACCCATTTTGTATCCTCCTTTATGAAATTTCTAACTTTTTTTTTTTTTTTTACATTGAAAACCATTTTCTAGTGGCTATTACATCAGCAGGGCATGTTCAGAATTTCAGGCACTTTTTTATGCAGCAGTCATACCTTTCATCAGGATAAAATAATCTTAAGCTGTTGCCAAAGTTGTCTCTGACTTTTATTGCAGTCAAGATACTATTTTACCTTCCTTCAGTCCTAAAAAACAGGAGAGTCTAAGGAAACCATTTTACTGTTTGGTTGTGGCCTGTTGCTTTCATATTTCTGCTAAGAGAGTTCAATTACTTCAAAGCTGGTCGTCTTTGTTTTATTAGAAAATCTTTGTTTGGGGTAGTCATTGCATCTCCATTTGGATTGTTTGTTATTTTCAGATCATACCAGTAATAGAATGAGCAGGTACCAGAGGGGCTCGTGTTATACTCGCTAGGGTATGTGTGGCATTATAGGTTTCAAAGCAGATGCCAAGTCAGAGGAACTTTGTCAGAACACTGTTTGGAAATTGTATAACATTTTTATTCTATATTTTAAGCTTGGTGTACGCCAGTCAGCTTCTGATGGGTTTGGGTTGTAAAGTGTTATCCTCATTAGAAGCTGGATATTCTTCAGCTTCTGTGAAGTTTGGTTGCAGGATTCTATTTTCAATTTTGTCTCTTTCAACTTTAAGATATTGTTTGCAGTGATTCTTGCATTTGTGTTTTTTCTTTGCCACCCTTATGTTTTTTACAGCGTTTGATTCATCTCACTGGTAGGTATTATTACCAGGGAGGGCCAAGGATAACTAGAAAATTTCACCACCCAAATATAGTAATCTTGTAGTATGAGTTGCAAAATTAGGGGCAACAAAGAAGAGTGCTAGTCCCTCAATTTAATATATAAATAGATAGATATGTTAAGTCATGTGTATTTAAAAAAAGCTAATTAAAAAAAGAGAGAGGCAAGCTCTCTAGAACCGATTGCCTAAGGAGGGACTGATTCTAGAGAGCTTGTGTCTCTTTTTTTATTAAGCTTTACTCTGACTGCAACTCTAATATTTGCATGTGTGTTTGAATAACATTATACTTTTTCGCCAACATATGACAACATAAGTAATGTCTGCTAAGGTGTGAAAGTATAAAACAAGCACAGGGCAAGATATTTTTAAACCTAACTCGCGCTATAGAAGGAGTTTAGTTGAGACGTAACTGCAGGTGATATTGCGTGATTCCATTATTGTATATTGGACTGAAATGTTTGGCTGACTGAACAAGATACTATATTTTATCGTGCATATATAAGCATTTTGCTACTATCTGGGGGCAACCATGCAGTCACATTAGATTCTTTTTACTATATGAATATTTAGCATACTGCTGGGTTTTTACAATAGCAGTATTATTAGTCTCATCTACTCCACTTCATCTATGCTGCATTAACACAGTTTGCTATCATCTCTGCTTACCTAACCTCACAAGACAATGAATATTCCCACACAGCTTTTTGTTTATTTCTAGAGCTGCAGAGATTAAGTGTTTTTATGTATGAATGAGTCTTTATTCTATTTAATAAATTGATGGTCTGAATTTCTACAACATACTTAACTATTTTAAATAAACATGACTTAACATATCTATCTATTTATATATTAATTGAGGGGCTAGCACTCTTTTCTTTTTTGCCTGCTTTTGGCAACTAATACTACAGTGTGTTTTCTAAGTGCATAAATTAATTGCAAGTAATTATTGCACTTGTATGAGAATCTTTTTATTGCTTCTTCCTTATTAATTCTCCTTAATAAAATAGTAATTTCTATATCTTGGCCCATATCCCTGGGTAATACCCTACCAGGCTCATTCCAATTTTGTCCAAGACTACCTATTGGCTGGACATCTCTAGAAGGAGAGGGTGATAATGTCATGGGCTGTCCATGCCCCTTTGGGAGGGTTCTCACTAGTAGGTATTACCAGAGATATGGGCCTAGATATAGAACTTATTATTTTTGGGTGCAAACTTCTAGTTTTTCCTCTGTACCAACACCTTTTGTAGAGACCAGCTACAAAGCAGTTATCTCCAGCATGTAAAGAAATGTTTTGGTCATAAAGGAAAATTACATATCTTGTCCTGTCCTTTGCCAGGAATAAGAGTCAGTTGTCACAGACCAGTTGGCCTCATTAACTAATGTTATAATTGAAAGTGGATCCATAGTTAAAGGAATATGAAACCATAAATGTTCTTTTCTTTCATGTAATTGGCAAGAGTCCATGAACTAGTGACGTATGGGATATTACAATCCTAACCAAGAGGGGCAAAGTTTCCCAAACCTCAAAATGCTATAAATACACCCCTCACCACACCCACAAATTCAATTTTTACAAACTTAGCCTCCTATGGAGGTGGGTGAAGTAAGTTTGTGCTAAGTTTTCTACTTGATATGCGCTTCTCAGCATTTTGAAGCCAGATTCCTCTTAGAGTACAGTGAATGTCAGAGGGAGTGTTGAAGGGAGCATCTCCTATTGAATACAATGGTTTTCCTTGCGGGAGATCTATTTCATAGGTTTTCTGTTATCGGTCGTAGAGATTCTTCTCCTAACTCCCTTATTCAGATCGACGATATACTCTCATATTCCATTACCTCTACTGATAACTGTTTCAGTACTGGTTTGGCTATCTGCTATATGTGATGGGTGTCTTTCGGTAAGTATGTTTTTCATTACTTCAGCAGACACTCTCAGCTATGGTTTGTGTACTTTATGCATTACTATAAAGTTCTAATATATGTATTGTAATTATATTTGCCATAAGTCAAGTGTATGTATATTTCCTTTTGCAGACTATCAGTTTCATATTGGGGGGGGGGAAACATATTTAGGAAAATATTTTTTCTTACCTGGGGGTATAGTCTTTTTTCAATTGACTCTTCTTTTCATTAAATTTCGCGGGCAAAATTAGGCTTGCGAGGGCGCAAAATGCTAAAGTTTATTGCGTCATTCCTTGAATTTTTTTGGGCGCCAAAAGTACGTCCAATGACGCAAATTTCGTAATTTGTGCAAGTTAATTGCACAAGGTTGCCTCTTCAGTGATGTGAGTGTGTCATTTCCGGATGTTGGTTAGCGTCAAAAAAAAATTCAGTGTGCGTTGTGCGTCATACCTTGGCGCCAATAATTTCATTATTTAAAACCCCATTCGCTATATGCCTCTTGCCTTTTTCTATATCAGAGGGCTATGCTGTTTTGCATTTTTTCCCCATTCCTGAAACTGTCATATAAGGAAATTTGATAATTTTTGCTTTATATTATATGTTTGGGTTTTTTCTCTTAAATTTGCAAGATGTCTCAATCTGATCCTGTCTCAGAAACCACTGTCGGAACCTTGCTGCCTGATAACAGTTCTACCAAAGCTAAGTGCATTTGTTGTAAATTTGTGGAGATTATATCTCCAGCTGTGGTCTATAATAGTTGTCATGATAAGCTTTTACATGCAGAGAATGTGTCCATCAGATATAGTACAATGCCTGTTGTTCCTTCAACATCTAATGTACATGATATACCTGTGAATATAATGATTTTATTGCTGATCCCGATTCAGAAGGCTTTGTCTGCCATCCCTCCTTCTAATAAACGTAAAAGGTCTTTTAAACTTCTCATAAAGTTGATGAAATTTCAAATGACCGACAACATACTGAATTATCCTCCTCTGATGAAGATCTATTGATTCAGAAGATCCTTCTCAGATATTGACACTGACAAATCTACTTATTTATTTAAAATGGAGTATATTCGTTCCTTGTTAAAAGAGGCGTTGAGTACATTGGATATTGAGGAAACTAGTCCTCTTGATATTAAAACTAGTAAACGTTTACATTCTGTTTATAAACCTCCTGTGGTTACTCCAGAGGTTTTTCCAGTTCCTGATGCTATTTCTGATATGATTTCTTAGGAATGGAATAGGCCTGGTACTTCTTTTATTCCTTCTTCAAGGTCTCAAAAAATTGTATCCTAAGCCAGCAGTTAGTTTGGAGTTTTGGAAAAGAAGGGGCTATTTCTACTCTTGCTAAACGTACTACTATTCCTATGGAAGATAGTATTTCTTTTAAGGACCCTTTAGATTGGAAACTTGAATCTTATCTAAGGAAAGCTTATTAATATTCTGGCTATCTTCTCTGGCCTGCCATTTCTATGGCTGATGTTGCAGCTGCATCAACTTTTTTGGTTGGAAAGTCTAGCGCAGCAGAAATGGATCCTGATTTGTCTAGCATTGTTCGCTTGCTTCAACATGCTAATCATTTTATCTGTGATGCCATTTTTGATATCGTCAAAATTAATGTTAAATCTATGTCTTTAGCTATTTTAGCTAGAAGAGCTTTGTAGCTCAAATATTGGAATGCTGACATGGTATCGAAGTCTAGATTACTTTCTCTTTCTTTCCAAGGTAATAAGTTATTTGGTTCTCAGTTGGATTCAATTATTTCAACTGTCACTGGGGGAAGGGAGTGTTTTTGCCTCAGGATAAAAAAAAGCTAAGGGTAAATCTAAAGCTTCTTACCGTTTTCGAATGGTGACTATAAGGACTATTCTGCCTTTTGTTCAGCAAAGGCATTATATGTCCACCATAGACTTACAGGATGCATATCTTCATATTCCGATTCATCCAGACCACTTTCAGTTTCTGAGATTCTCTTTTCTAGACAAGCATTACCAATTTGTCGCTCTTCCATTGGTCCTTATTTGGACGATATCTTGGTACTAGCTCGGTCTTTACATTCTGCAGACAAATCAACTAGTGTTGTTTCTTCAAAGACATGGTTGGAGGATCAATTTACCAAAACGTTCTTTGATTCCTCAGACGAGTCACCTTTTTAGGTTTCCAGATAGATTCAGTGTCCATGACTCTTGTCTCTCTAACAGACAAGATTAAAAATGGTTTCAGCTTGTCGGAGACCTTCATTCCCTGTCAGTAGCTATGTGCATGGAAGTTTTAGGTCTCATGACTGCAGCATCGAACGTGATCCCCTTTGCTCGTTTTCATATGAAGCCTCTCCAGCTTTGTATGCTGAACCAATGGTGCAGGATTATACAAAGATATCACAATTAATATCCTAAATCCCAATGTTCGACTCTCTCTGACATGATCACCATCGTATAGTTACAAGGGGCCTCTTTTGTTTGTCCAACCTGGACTGTGATCACAACAGAAGGTCTTAGAGGTTGGGGAGGCTGTCTGGGGGATCTCTGACAGCACAGAGGTGTTTGGTAAACCTTAGTCTCTTGAGATTTTCAATCAATATTTTAGAACTCAGTGCTATTTTCAGGGCTCTTCAGGTTTGGCCTTATGTTGAAGAGAGAACCGTTCATTTGTTTTCAGACAGACAATATCACAACTGTGGCATATGTCAATCATCAGGGTGGGGACTCCACAGTCCCCAAGCTATGAAAGAAGTATCTCGGATACTTGCTTGGGCGGAATCCAGCTCCTGTCTAATTTCTGCAGTTCATATCCCAGGTATAGACAATTGGAAGCCGGATTATCTCAGCCGTCAGACTTTACGTCCGGGGGGAGTGGTTGCTCCATTCAGATATGGGGGTCTTCCAGAAATAGATCTGATGGCTTCCCATCTAAACAAGAAACTACCCAGGTACCTGTCCAGGAAACCTCAGGCGGTGGATGCGTTAGCAGTTCCTTGGTGTTACCAACCTGCTTATATCTTCCCGCCTATGGTTCTTCTTCCAAGATTGATTTCCAAGATCATCATGGAACAATCGTTTGTGTTGCTGGTAGCTCCAGCATTTGCCCCACAGGTTTTGGTATGCGGATCTTGTTCGGATTGTCCAGTTGCCAACCTTGGCCACTTCCATTAAGGCCAGACCTTCTGTCTCATGGTCCGTTTTTTCCATCGGGATCTCAAATCATTAAATTTTAAGGTATGGAAATTGAACGCCTAGTGCTTAGTCATAGAGGTTTCTCTGACTCAGTGATTAATACTATGTTTACAGGCTCGTAAATCTGTTTCTAGGAAGATTTTATTATCAAGTTTGGAAGATTTATATTTCATGGTGTTCTTCTCATAAATTCTCCTGGCATTCTTTTAGGATTCCTAGAATTTTACAGTTTCTTCAGGATGGTTTAGATAAGTGTTTGTCTGCAAGTTCCTTGAAGGGACAAATATCTGCTCTTTCTGCTTATTTCACAGAAAGATTGCTAAGCTTCCTAATATTCACTGTTTTGTACAGGCTTTGGTCTGTATTAAGCCTGTCATTAAATCAATCTCTCCTCCTTTGAGTCTTAATTTGGTTTTGAAGGCTTTACAGGCTCCTCCGTTTGAGCCTATGCATTCTTTGGACATTAAACTACTTTCTTGGAAAGTGTTGTTCCTTTTGACCATCTCTTCTGCTAGAAGAGTTTCAGAATTTTCTGCTCTTTCTTGTGAATCTCCTTTTCTGATTTTTCATCAGGATAAGGCAGTTTTGCTGACTTCATTTATATTTCTTCCTAAGGTTGTGAATTCTAACAACATTAATAGAGAAATTGTTGTCCCTTCTTTTTGTCCAAATCCTAAGAATTCTTTGGAGAGATCCTTACATTCTTTGAATGTGGTAAGTGCTTTTGAAATATTATGTTGAAGCTACTAAAGATTTCAGGAAGACTTCTAGTCTATTTGTTATCTTTTCTCGTTCTAGGAAAGGTTACAAGGCTTATTTGGATCAGTCTCCACTTCGTGGGCTTTTAAGAATGAAGCTTCAGTTGATCCGATTTGCAAAGCAGCAACTTGGTCTTCTTTGCATACATTTACTAAATTCTACCGTTTTGATGTATTTGCCTCTTCGGAAAGCAGTTTTTGGTAGAAAAGTTTTTCAGGCTGCTGTTTCAGTTTGATTCCTCTGCTTATGTTCGAGTTTTTTCTTTTCATTATAAGAATAAACTTTTATATTTTGGGTTGTGGATTTATTTTTTTCATCTGAAAATGGCTGTTATTGTTTTATCCCTCCCTCTTTAGTGACTCTTCTGGGGAGTTCCACATCTTGGGTATTACTATCCCATACGTCACTAGCTCATGGACTCTTGCCAATTACATGAAAGAAAACATCATTTATGTAAGAACCTCAAAATGCCTATAAATACACCGCTCACCACACCCACAATTCAGTTTAACAACTAGCCAAGTAGTGGGGTGATAAAGAAAGGAGTAAAAAGCATCAACAAAGGAATTTGGAAATAATTGTGCTTTATACAAAAATCATAACCACCATAAAAAGGGTGGGGGTCATGGACTCTTGCCAATATGAAAGAAATGAATTTATCGGGTAAGTTCTTACATAAATTATGTTTTTTGATTCAGAAAGAGCATACAATTAAAAAAAAAAAAAACTTCCAATTTGCTTTATTGCAATTTTATTCTTTGTTGAAAAGATTATTAAGTAGATGTCTGCAGAACTACACGGCAGGAAATAGTGCTGCCTTCTAGTGCTCTTGCCAAACTACTTATAGTGCGCCTGATCTTACCTCCATGCTTTTCAACAAAATATACCAAGAACATTTGATAATAAAAGTAAATGAGAAAGTTGGTTAAAATTGCATGTCCCTTTAACTATTCTTAACAAGAAACCTAGTCACTTCATCATACTTTTGTATTTTTATGGGGTTTTTTAATCATAAGCTTTTGCTTAAATTTCTGATTAGTCTAATACAAATATATCCATGACTCTCAATATAATGACTTCAACTTTGGCTGTAGATGACTCCAGGACTTTGAATGAAGAACTTGGGGTGTCCAAAAATGTGTTAATATTTTGCTACCTATTAATCCTTAATAGATAATCATCTGGAGTGCAGCTGTTCATTTACTTCTCTTCACAGATATTAATGTAAACAAAAGTGTATATGTGTAAATATTGCAAATATCCAGTGTGACTATAAAACTAGTAGAAGTTGGTATATATATAATGAAATACTTTATGGAGAATTTGGTTTGTGTATCATATATCTTTGTCTAGAGAGACACCCTATTTGCTTAAAGACTGATACTGACTACTTAACCATGCAGAGTATTATACAATCACAGTATACAAACAATTTCCTATCTTTACAATAGCAGGGATATCTAAATATCAAATATACACGTGTGTGTGTGTGTGTGTGTGTATATATATATATATATATATATATATATATATATATATATATATATGTGTGTGTGTGTGTGTATATGTCAAGAATTACTTAAGAAAGAAAGAAACAAGAAGATACTTGTTTAAAAAAAGACAGGGATTACAGCACTCATTTACAACAAGAAAAACTTAGCTCCATAGTTAACGTAAACATAGTAACAAATTATTAGTGTAACAATTCGATTTCTTAACACACCGCATCCCTCACGATAAGAATGTGCAACTATTACATGTAATCTTAAAGCGATGGCCAAGCAAGTGTGAATAGACAAATAGTTTGCAAAACTAGCAAAAGGACCTGGCCATGTGATCCTGTGTACGGTTTACAGCACCGCTAGAGTATGGAGTGGCTTTTTCAGCATGAAACTTGCTAAGCATTTGTATGTCTCGCGCTTTGGAGGCCTGTGATAGCAGCGGCTCCGAAAAGGAAGGTGTAGTATACTTGCATTACACACTGTCTGCAGCCTTGAAACTTTGTGCTTAGGAATTGGCCAATTATCCAAGTGTTCACGTTTAAAGTGCCTATGCCAACACTTAACAATTGCTTCCTGGAGACGCCTGTTGAGGTGTCGCTATGAAAAACAAACTTTGCACTAAAGTGTAAACGAGAACGTGTGCCTAATTGGCGGCTTCTATCTGCATGATAAACTGCATGAAATTTGTTCTATATGTCCACTGGACTTTTTCCACTAAAAATGCTTGCTTATATGTGCTAGAGCTTACTAACTATATGTGCAAATCTTGTTGTTTTCTGTCTGCATATTACATCTGCTTTGTATAGAGTGACCAATCCGACAACTTAGATCCCACAGTATTTCACCTGCCCAGGATATAACCCTTTGATTCCACAGAGGTTCTGTGTGCAGCAGGGTGTAGTTGTCTGGATTCTCACTCTACCATATTATATGTCCAATGCTCTTTTCATGCTTTGTACACATGCTTAATACAACTTCAAGTATTGTTCACATGTTGCATATTTTTATATGCCTATACTATGCTTTAATAAGAGTGTGTTACTGATAACTTCATCCCGACACTTATACCTGCCCAGGTTATACCTCCACCTCACACTTGTGGGGTTCTGAGCGCAGCTGGGTGTAGTTATTTAGAATACAACTCTTTGCTACAATCGTTGCATGTGTATATGTATACAGGTACCTTGATTCACCTTGACCGGTCAGGTTGTCAGGTTTATTCAGTCCTTTTGCTAGTTTTGCAAACTATTTGTCTATTCACACTTGCTTGGCCATCGCTTTAAGATTACATGTAATAGTTGCACATTCTTATCGTGAGGGATGCGGTGTGTCAAGAAATGGAATTGTTACACTAATAAACTGTTACTATGTTTACTTTAACTATGGAGCTGAGTTTTTCTTGTTGTAAGAGAGTGCTGTTATCCTTGTCTTTTTTGAAACAAGTATCTTCTTGTTTCTTTCTTAAGTCATTCTTGACATTATTATTATTATTATTAAAGGGACAGTCTAGTCCAAAATAAACTTTCATGATTCAGATAGGGCATGTAATTTTAAACAATTTTCCAATTTACTTTTATCACCATTTTTTCTTTGTTCTCTTGGTATTCTTAGTTGAAAGCTTAACCTAGGAGGTTCATATGCTAATTTCTTAGACCTTGAAGGCCACCTCTTAAGAATGCATTTTAACAGGTTTTTCACCACTAGAGGGTGTTAGTTCATGAATTTCATATAGATAACACTGTGCTCATGCACGTGAAGTTACCTGGGAGCTATCACTGATTGGCTAAACTGCAAGTCTGTCAAAAGAACTGAAAAAAGGGGCAGTTTGCAGAGGCTCAGATACAAGATAATCACAGAGGTAAAAAATATATAAATATAACTGTGTTGGTTATGCAAAACTGGGGAATGGGTAAAAAAGGGATTATCTATCTTTTAAAACAATAACAATTCTGGTGTAGACTGTCCCTCCCTTTAAGGGTCTGCACCATTAGCTGTACTTGGCTTATTCAAAGGGTGGATGTTTATCATATACTCTCACCCTTTGTGGCTCCTGTAACTAGCATTTGCTTCCCACTTTGTTGTTTGCTGGATTATATATATATATATATATATATATACATGTGTGTATATATATATATATATATATATATATATATATATATATATATATATATATATATATATTATGTATATGTATATTATATTTTGATTTATGGATACCTGAATATGCTGCTCCCTAAAATGGGTCCATAGGCCATATCCTGCTCAGGGAGCTGTAATGTATCGGGAATTTTGAGTGGTTCTTTAGCTGTGCGTTTTATATCTCTTTGTGGGGTAAAACGCATCATAAACCCAGGAACACTGATGCAAAATTATATCCTCTACTAAAAAAAAAAAAAAAATATGTTTTTTACATTAGAATGCCACTTTAAAATGCATTGCCTATACAGAGAAGCTTGTTACCCCAGAAAATCTCACATTGGGAGATAAAGCAGGAACTGGTCATCTAACAGCTTTAGACAAACAGGGTATACTGGTAATGTATAACATGAAATTGGGAACAACAGAAGCCGAGGTAAAAAGGCTTATAATATAATGGTAATTCCCTTATGATAAAGAATGTTTAGATCTTAGAACTGGCTACATTTATCCACCAATCAGCAAAGCGCTACCCAGGTGCTGAACCAAAATGGTCTGGCTCCTAATCTTTGCATTCCTGCTTTTCAAATAAAGATAGCAAGATAATGAAGAAAAATTGATAACAGGAGTAAATTAGAAAGTTGCTTAAAATTACATGCTCTGTCTGAATCATGAAAGGAAAAAATTGGGTTTAGTATTTCTTTAAGGAAAGCACTAGCAATTAATAACTTCTAGCCTGGTCATTTTAATAGTTTGAATGATTTACACTGCTGTTTACAGTTTGCCCTTAAAGGGACAGTAAATCCATACCTAGACATTAATGATTCAGACAGAGCATACAATTTTCTCCAACATAGGTGTGTCCGGTCCACGGCGTCATCCTTACTTGTGGGATATTCTCTTCCCCAACAGGAAATGGCAAAGAGCCCAGCAAAGCTGGTCACATGATCCCTCCTAGGCTCCGCCTTCCCCAGTCATTCTCTTAGCCGTTGTACAGGCAACATCTCCACGGAGATGGCTTAGAGTTTTTTAGTGTTTAACTGTAGTTTTTATTATTCAATCAAGAGTTTGTTATTTTAAAATAGTGCTGGTATGTACTATTTACTCTGAAACAGAAAAGAGATGAAGATTTCTGTTTGTAAGAGGAAAATGATTTTAGCAACCGTTACTAAAATCGATGGCTGTTTCCCCCAACAGGGACTGTGAGAGGAATTAACTTCAGTTGGGGGAACAGTGAGCAGACTTTTGCTGCTTGAGGTATGACACATTCTAACAAGACGATGTAATTGCTGGAAGCTGTCATTTTCCCCTATGGGATCCAGTAAGCCATTTTTATTACAGAAAGCAAAAAAGGGCTTCACAAGGGCTTTTTAAGACTGTAGACATTTTCTGGGCTAAATCGATTTATATATAAACATATTTTATACTCCATAGCCTTGAGGAATTATTTTAATCTTGGGAATTATGTAAAATAACCGGCAGGCACTGTATTGGACACCTTATTCTCTAGGGGCTTTCCCTAATCATAGGCAGAGTCTCATTTTCGCGCCTCTATTGCGCACTTGTTTTTGAGAAGCATGACATGCAGATGCATGTGTGAGGAGCTCTGATACATAGAAAAGACTTTCTGAAGGCGTCATTTGGTATCGTATTCCCCTTTGGGCTTGGTTGGGTCTCAGCAAAGCAGATACCAGGGACTGTAAAGGGGGTTAAATATAAAAACGGCTCCGGTTCCGTTATTTTAAGGGTTAAAGCTTCCAAATTTGGTGTGCAATACTTTTAAGGCTTTAAGACACTGTGGTGAAATTTTGGTGAATTTTGAACAATTCCTTCATACTTTTTCGCAATTGCAGTAATAAAGTGTGTTCAGTTTAAAATTTAAAGTGACAGTAACGGTTTATTTTAAAACGTTTTTTTGTACTTTGTTATCAAGTTTTTGCCTGTTTAACATGTCTGAACTACCAGATAGACTATGTTCTGAATGTGGGGAAGCCAAGGTTCCTTCTCATTTAAATAGATGTGATTTATGTGACACAAAATTTAGAGAAAATGATGCCCAAGATGATTCCTCAAGTGAGGGGAGTAAGCATGGTACTGCATAATCCCCTCCTTCGTCTACACCAGTCTTGCCCACACAGGAGGCCCCTAGTACATCTAGCGCGCCAATACTCCTTACTATGCAACAATTAACGGCTGTAATGGATAATTCTATCAAAAACATTTTAGCCAAAATGCCCACTTATCAGCGAAAGCGCGACTGCTCTGTTTTAGAAAATACTGAAGAGCATGAGGACGCTGATGATATTGGTTCTGAAGGGCCCCTACACCAGTCTGAGGGGGCCAGGGAGGTTTTGTCTGAGGGAGAAATTTCAGATTCAGGGAAAATTTCTCAACAAGCTGAACCTGATGTGATTGCATTTAAATTTAAATTGGAACATCTCCGCGCTCTGCTTAAGGAGGTGTTATCCACTCTGGATGATTGTGAGAATTTGGTCATTCCAGAGAAACTATGTAAAATGGACAAGTTCCTAGAGGTCCCGGGGCCCCCCCGAAGCTTTTCCTATACCCAAGCGGGTGGCGGACATTGTAAATAAAGAATGGGAAAGGCCCGGTATACCTTTCGTCCCTCCCCCCATATTTAAAAAATTGTTTCCTATGGTCGACCCCAGAAAGGACTTATGGCAGACAGTCCCCAAGGTCGAGGGGGCGGTTTCTACTCTAAACAAACGCACCACTATACCCATAGAAGATAGTTGTGCTTTCAAAGATCCTATGGATAAAAAATTAGAAGGTTTGCTTAAAAAGATGTTTGTTCAGCAAGGTTACCTTCTACAACCAATTTCATGCATTGTTCCTGTCACTACAGCAGCGTGTTTCTGGTTCGATGAGCTAGAAAAGGCGCTCAATAATAATTCTTCTTCTTATGAGGAGATTATGGACAGAATTCATGCTCTCAAATTGGCTAATTCTTTCACCCTAGACACCACTTTGCAATTGGCTAGGTTAGCGGCGAAAAAATCTGGTTTTGCTATTGTGGCGCGCAGAGCGCTTTGGTTAAAATCTTGGTCAGCGGATGCGTCTTCCAAGAACAAATTGCTTAACATTCCTTTCAAGGGGAAAACGCTGTTTGGCCCTGACTTGAAAGAGATTATCTCTGATATCACTGGGGGCACGGGCCACGCCCTTCCTCAGGATAGGTCTTTCAAGGCCAAAAATAAACCTAATTTTCGTCCCTTTCGCAGAAACGGACCAGCCCCAAGTGCTACGTCCTCTAAGCAAGAGGGTAATACTTCTCAAGCCAAGCCAGCCTGGAGACCAATGCAAGGCTGGAACAAAGGAAAGCAGGCCAAGAAACCTGCCACTGCTACCAAGACAGCATGAGATGTTGGCCCCCGATCCGGGACCGGATCTGGTGGGGGGCAGACTCTCTCTCTTCGCTCAGGCTTGGGCAAGAGATGTTCTGGATCCTTGGGCGCTAGAAATAGTCTCCCAAGGTTATCTTCTGGAATTCAAGGGGCTTCCCCCAAGGGGGAGGTTCCACAGGTCTCAATTGTCTTCAGACCACATAAAAAGACAGGCATTCTTACATTGTGTAGAAGACCTGTTAAAAATGGGAGTGATTCATCCTGTTCCATTAGGAGAACAAGGGATGGGGTTCTACTCCAATCTGTTCGTAGTTCCCAAAAAAGAGGGAACATTCAGACCAATCTTAGATCTCAAGATCCTAAACAAGTTTCTCAGGTTCCATCGTTCAAAATGGAAACCATTCGAACTATTCTTCCTTCCATCCAGGAAGGTCAATTCATGACCACGGTGGATTTAAAGGATGCGTATCTACATATTCCTATCCACAAGGAACATCATCGGTTCCTAAGGTTCGCATTCCTGGACAAGCATTACCAGTTTGTGGCACTTCCGTTCGGATTAGCCACTGCTCCAAGGATTTTCACAAAGGTACTAGGGTCCCTTCTAGCGGTGCTAAGACCAAGGGGCATTGCAGTAGTACCTTACTTGGACGACATTCTGATTCAAGCGTCGTCCCTTCCTCAAGCAAAGGCTCACACGGACATTGTCCTGGCCTTTCTCAGATCTCACGGGTGGAAAGTGAACGTAGAAAAAAGTTCTCTATCTCCGTCAACAAGGGTTCCCTTCTTGGGAACAATAATAGACTCCTTAGAAATGAGGATTTTTCTGACAGAGGCCAGAAAATCAAAACTTCTAAACTCTTGTCAAATACTTCATTCTGTTCCTCTTCCTTCCATAGCGCAGTGCATGGAAGTAATAGGTTTGATGGTAGCGGCAATGGACATAGTTCCTTTTGCGCGAATTCATCTAAGACCATTACAACTGTGCATGCTCAGTCAGTGGAATGGGGACTATACAGACTTGTCTCCGACGATACAAGTAGATCAGAGGACCAGAGATTCACTCCGTTGGTGGCTGTCCCTGGACAACCTGTCACAGGGGATGAGCTTCCGCAGACCAGAGTGGGTCATTGTCACGACCGACGCCAGTCTGGTGGGCTGGGGCGCGGTCTGGGGACCCCTGAAAGCTCAGGGTCTTTGGTCTCGGGAAGAATCTCTTCTCCCGATAAATATTCTGGAACTGAGAGCGATATTCAATGCTCTCAAGGCTTGGCCTCAGCTAGCAAAGGCCAAGTTCATACGGTTTCAATCAGACAACATGACGACTGTTGCGTACATCAACCATCAGGGGGGAACAAGGAGTTCCCTGGCGATGGAAGAAGTGACCAAAATCATTCAATGGGCGGAGACTCACTCCTGCCACTTGTCTGCAATCCACATCCCAGGAGTGGAAAATTGGGAAGCGGATTTTCTGAGTCGTCAGACATTTCATCCGGGGGAGTGGGAACTCCATCGGAAATCTTTGCCCAAATTACTCAATTGTGGGGCATTCCAGACATGGATCTGATGGCCTCTCGTCAGAGCTTCAAGGTTCCTTGCTACGGGTCCAGATCCAGGGATCCCAAGGCGACTCTAGTAGATGCACTAGTAGCACCTTGGACCTTCAAACTAGCTTATGTATTCCCGCCGTTTCCTCTCATCCCCAGGCTGGTAGCCAGGATCAATCAGGAGAGGGCATCGGTGATCTTGATAGCTCATGCGTGGCCACGCAGGACTTGGTATGCAGACCTGGTGAATATGTCATCAGCTCCACCATGGAAGCTACCTTTGAGACGAGACCTTCTTGTTCAAGGTCCGTTCGAACATCCGAATCTGGTCTCACTCCAACTGACTGCTTGGAGATTGAACGCTTGATCTTATCAAAGCGAGGGTTCTCAGATTCTGTCATTGATACTCTTGTTCAGGCCAGAAAGCCTGTAACTAGAAAAATTTACCACAAAATATGGAAAAAATATATCTGTTGGTGTGAATCTAAAGGATTCCCTTGGGACAAGGTAAAAATTCCTAAGATTCTATCCTTTCTTCAAGAAGGTTTGGAGAAAGGATTATCTGCAAGTTCCTTGAAGGGACAGATTTCTGCCTTGTCTGTGTTACTTCACAAAAAGCTGGCAGCTGTGCCAGATGTTCAAGCCTTTGTTCAGGCTCTGGTTAGAATCAAGCCTGTTTACAAACCTTTGACTCCTCCTTGGAGTCTCAATTTAGTTCTTTCAGTTCTTCAGGGGGTTCCGTTTGAACCCTTACATTCCGTTGATATTAAGTTATTATCTTGGAAAGTTTTGTTTTTGGTTGCAATTTCTTCTGCTAGAAGAGTTTCAGAATTATCTGCTCTGCAGTGTTCTCCTCCTTATCTGGTGTTCCATGCAGATAAGGTGGTTTTACGTACTAAACCTGGTTTTCTTCCGAAAGTTGTTTCTAACAAAAACATTAACCAGGAGATAGTCGTGCCTTCTTTGTGTCCGAATCCAGTTTCAAAGAAGGGAACGTTTGTTGCACAATTTGGATGTTGTTCGTGCTCTAAAATTCTATTTAGATGCTACAAAGGATTTTAGACAAACATCTTCCTTGTTTGTTGTTTATTCTGGTAAAAGGAGAGGTCAAAAAGCAACTTCTACCTCTCTCTCTTTTTGGATTAAAAGCATCATCAGATTGGCTTATGAGACTGCCGGACGGCAGCCTCCTGAAAGAATCACAGCTCATTCCACTAGGGCTGTGGCTTCCACATGGGCCTTCAAGAACGAGGCTTCTGTTGATCAGATATGTAAGGGCAGCGACTTGGTCTTCACTGCACACTTTTACTAAATTTTACAAGTTTGATACTTTTGCTTCTTCTGAGGCTATTTTTGGGAGAAAGGTTTTGCAAGCCGTGGTGCCTTCCATCTAGGTGACCTGATTTGCTCCCTCCCTTCATCCGTGTCCTAAAGCTTTGGTATTGGTTCCCACAAGTAAGGATGACGCCGTGGACCCGGACACACCTATGTTGGAGAAAACAGAATTTATGTTTACCTGATAAATTACTTTCCCCAACGGTGTGTCCGGTCCACGGCCCGCCCTGGTTTTTTTAATCAGGTCTGATAATTTATTTTCTTTAACTACAGTCACCACGGTATCATATGGTTTCTCCTATGCAAATATTCCTCCTTTACGTCGGTCGAATGACTGGGGAAGGCGGAGCCTAGGAGGGATCATGTGACCAGCTTTGCTGGGCTCTTTGCCATTTCCTGTTGGGGAAGAGAATATCCCACAAGTAAGGATGACGCCGTGGACCGGACACACCGTTGGAGAAAGTAATTTATCAGGTAAACATAAATTCTGTTTTTAAACAACTTTCCAATTTACTTCTATTATTTAATTTGCTTCCTTCGATTGTTATCCTTTGCTGAAAGTTTTATCTAGGTAAGCTCAGGAGCAGCAAAGAACCTAGGTTCTACCTGCTGATTGGTGGATGCATATATATACTGATTGTCATTAGCTCCCCCATGTGTTCCGTTAGAAACCAGTAGTGCATTGCTACTCCTTCAACAAATGATACCAAGAGAATGAAACAAATTTGATAATAGAAGTAAACTGGAAAGTTGTTTAAAATGCTATGTTCTACCTAAATCATGAAAGATCCGTACAGGACCTGTATCCCCAAACAGTTCGAGCATTGTATCAAAAGCGGGTAGCACTGGTGGTGGCACAACATTCTGCAGGGGCCCCAAAGCAAACACACTCAAGCTGTGCTGTTGGGTTGCAGTTACTTTTATAAAGCATCAGTAAATGAGTGCAGAAGGTCCTGAATATCTGAGGGGCACTTTTGGCTTTGCTATTAGGGAATTTAAATCCGACACTATGAGCTGCTGGGATGGTTACTGTTTATACAGATGTGTTTGAGCCAATTTACAGATGCTAATTTGTAAATTAAAGGGACAGTCTACACCAAAATTGTTATTGTTTAAAAAGATAGATAACGCCTTTACTACCCATTCCCCAGCTTTGCACAACCAACATTGTTAGATTAATATACTTTATACCATATAAACCTCAAATTCTGCCTGTTTCAAATTCACTACAGACAGCTTCTTATCACATGATAGTTTTTATTAGCTTTTCACAAGAGACTGCTAATTTCATGTGTTATAAAGATAACATCGTGCTCACTCCCGTGGAGTTGTGCATGACACAGCACTAACTGGCTAAAATGCAAGTCAATAGATAATAATTAAATAGCCATGTGATAAGAGGGTTGTCGGAAGAGGCTTAGAAACAAGATAATCAGAGGTAAAAAGTATATTATTATAACAGTGTTGGTTATGCAAAACTGAGTAATGGCTAATAAAGGGATTATCTATCTTTCTCTTGTAAGGTGTATCCAGTCCACGGATCATCCATTACTTGTGGGATATTCTCATTCCCAACAGGAAGTTGCAAGAGGACACCCACAGCAGAGCTGTCTATATAGCTCCTCCCCTCACTACCATATCCAGTCATTCTCTTGCAACTCTCAACAAGCATGGAGGTAGTAAGAGATAAGTGGTGAAATGTAGCTGTTATTTTGCTTCAATCAAGAGTTTATTATTTTTAAATAGTACCGGAGTTGTGCTATTTTGTTCCAGACAGAAAAAAAGAAGAATCTGCCTGTGATTTCTATGATCTTAGCAGGTTGTAACTAAGATCCATTGCTGTTCTCACACATGACTGAAGAGAGAGATAACTTCAGCGGGGAATGGCGTGCAGGTTATCCTGCTATGAGGTATGTGCAGTTAATATTTTTCTAGAAGATGTGAAGGCTAGAAAATGCTGCTGATACCAAATTTATGTAAGGTAAGCCTGAATACAGTGATTTAATAACGACTGGTATCATGCTTACTTTCTGAGGTAATACTCTTTTATATTTACAATATAAAACGTTTGCTGGCATGTTTAAACGTTTTTATATATACTTTGGTGATGAAACTTTATTGGGGCCTAGTTTTTTTCCACATGGCTGGCTTAAATTTGCCTAGAAACAGTTTCCTGAGGCTTTCCACTGTGTTACTATGAGTGGGAGGGGCCTAGTTTAGCGCTTTTTGGCGCATTAACTATTACAGACTGAGACATCCAGCTTCCTCCAGGAGTCCCCTGAATGCTATTGGACATCTCTAAAGGGCTCTTAGGCTTCCAAAATCGTTTGTTGGGGAAGGTAGGCCCACAGCAAGGCTGTGGCAGTTTGGTGTGACTGTTAAAAAACGTCTATATCGTTTTTTTGATCCGTTTTTTGAACTAAGGGGTTAATCATCCATTTGCAAGTGGGTGCAATGCTCTGTTAGCTTATTATACACACTGTAAAAATTTTGTTTGATTTACTGCCTTTTTTCACTGTTTTTCAAATTCTGACAAAATTTGTTTCTCTTAAGGCACAGTACCGTTTTTTATATTTGCTTGTTAACTTGATTTAAAGTGTTTTCCAAGCTTGCTAGTCTCATTGCTAGTCTGTATAAACATGTCTGACATGGAGGAAACTCCTTGTTCATTATGTTTAAAAGCCATGGTGGAACCCCCTCTTAGAATGTGTACCAGATGAACTGATTTCACTTTAAGCAATAAAGATCATATTCTGTCTTTAAAAAATTTATCACCAGATGAATCTTACGACTGTGAAGTTATGCCGACTAACTCTCCCCACGTGTCAGATCCTTTGACTCCCGCTCAAGGGACTCACGCTCAAATGGCGCCAAGTACATCCAGGGCGCCCATAGCGTTTACTTTACAAGACATGGCGGCAGTCATGGATAATACACTGTCAGCGGTATTAGCCAGACTACCTGTATTTAGAGGAAAGCGAGATAGCTCTGGAGTTAGACGAAATACAGAGCATACTGACACTTTAAGAACTATGTCTGATACTGCCTCACAATATGCAGAAGCTGAAGAAGGAGAGCTTCTTTCTGTGGGTGATGTTTATGACTCAGGGAAGATGATGCAACCTGATTCTACATTTGTGTTACTCAGGGAGGTTTTAGCTGCTCTGAATGACTGATAAAATTGCAGTGCCAGAGAAATTGTGTAGACTGGATAAATACTATGCAGTGCCGGTGTGCACTGATGTTTTTCCAATACCTAAAAGGTTTACAGAAATTATTTCTAAGGAATGGGATAGACCATGTGTGCCTTCTCTCCCCCTCCTATTTTTAGAAAAAAGTTTCCAATAGACGCCACCACACGGGACTTATGGCAGACAGTTCTAAGGTGGAGGGAGCCGTTTCTACTCTAGCAAAGCGTACTACTATCCCTGTCGAGGACAGTTGTGCTTTCTTAGATCCAATGGATAAAAAGTTAGAGGGTTACCTTAAGAAAATGTTTATTCAACAAGGTTTTATCCTACAGCCCCTTGCATGCATTGCGCCTGTCACTGCTGCTGCGGCGTTCTGGTTTGAGTCTCTGGAAGAGGCTTTACAGGTAGCGACTCCATTGGATGACATACTTGACAAGCTTAGAGCACTTAAGCTAGCCAATTCTTTTGTTTCTGATGCCATTGTTCATTTGACTAAACTAACGGCTAAGAATTCTGGTTTTGCTATCCAGGTGCGCAGAGTGCTATGGCTTAAATCATGGTCAGCTGACGTTACTTCAAAATCGAAGCTGCTTAACATTCCCTTCAAGGGGCGGACCTTATTCGGGCCTGGTTTGAAGGAGATTATTGCTGATATCACTGGAGGAAAAGGTCATGCCCTTCCTCAGGATAGGTCCAAACCAAGGGCCAAACAGTCTAATTTTCGTGCCTTTCGAAACTTCAAGGCAAGTGCGGCATCAACTTCCTCTAATGCAAAACAAGAGGGAACTTTTGCTCAGTCCAAGACGGTCTGGAGACCTAACCAGACCTGGAACAAGGGTAAGCAGGCCAAAAAGCCTGCTGCTGCCTCTAAGACAGCATGAAGGAACGGCCCCCTATCCGGTAACGGATCTAGTAGGGGGCAGACTTTCGCTCTTCGCCCAGGCGTGGGCAAGAGATGTCCAGGATCCCTGGGTGTTGGAAATTATATCCCAGGGATATCTTCTGGACTTCAAGGCTTACCCCCCAAAAGGGAGATTTCACCTTTCACAATTATCTGCAAACCAGATAAAGAGAGAGGCATTCTTACACTGTGTACAAGACCTCCTAGTTATGGGAGTGATCCATCCAGTTCCAAAGGAGGAACAGGGACAGGGATTTTACTCAAATCTGTTTGTGGTTCCCAAAAAAGAGGGAACCTTCAGACCAATTTTGGATCTAAAGATCTTAAACAAATTCCTCAGAGTTCCATCATTCAAGATGGAGACTATTCGTACCATCCTACCTATGATCCAGGAGGGTCAATACATGACTACAGTGGATTTAAAGGATGCTTATCTTCACATTCCGATACACAAAGATCTCAGGTTTACCTTCCTAGACAGGCACTACCAGTTTGTAGCTCTTCCCTTTGGGTTAGCTACAGCCCCAAGAATTTTTACGAAGGTTCTGGTGTCACTGCTGGCGGTCCTAAGGCCACGGGGCATAGCAGTGGCCCCTTATTTAGACGACATCCTGATTCAGGCGTCAAACTTCCAAATTGCCAAGTCTCATACGGACATAGTGTTGGCATTTCTGAGGTCGCATGGGTGGAAGGTGAACGAGAAAAAGAGTTCTCTATCCCCCCTCACAAGAGTTTCCTTCCTAGGGACTCTGATAGATTCTGTATAAATGAAAATTTACCTGACGGAGTCCAGGTTATCAAAACTTCTAAATTCCTGCCGTGTTCTTTATTCCATTCCTCGCCCTTCGGTGGCTCAGTGCATGGAAGTAATCGGCTTAATGGTAGCGGCAATGGACATAGTACCGTTTGCACGCCTACATCTCAGACCGCTGCAACTATGCATGCTCAGTCAGTGGAATGGAGATTACACAGATTTGTCCCCTTTACTGAATCTGGATCAAGAGACCAGGGATTCTCTTCTCTGGGGCTATCTCGGGTCCATCTGTCCAAAGGTATGACCTTTCGCAGGCCAGATTGGACAATTGTAACGACAGATGCCAGCCTTCTAGGTTGGGATGCAGTCTGGAACTCCCTGAAGGCTCAGGGAATCGTGGACTCAGGAGGAGTCTCTCCTTCCAATAAACATTCTGGAACTTAGAGCGATATTCAATGCTCTTCAGACTTGGCCTCAACTAGCGACTATTCGCTATTCAGATTTCAGTCAGACAACATCACGACTGTGGCTTACATCAACCATCAAGGGGAAACAAGGAGTTCCCTAGCGATGTTAGAAGTTTCAAAAATAATTCGCTGGGCAGAGATTCACTCTTGCCACCTATCAGCTATCCATATCCCAGGTGTAGAGAACTGGGAGGCGGATTTTCTAAGTCGACAGACTTTTCATCCGGGGGAGTGGGAACTCCATCCGGAGGTGGTTGTACAATTGGTTCATCGTTGGGGCAAACAAGAACTGGATCTCATGGCGTCTCGCCAGAACACCAAGCTTCCTTGTTACGGATCCAGGTCCAGGGACCCCAAGGCAACGCTGATAGATGTTCTAGCAGCGCCTTGGTCCTTCAACCGGGCTTATGTGTTTCCACCGTTTCCTCTGCTCCCTCGTCTGATTGCCAAAATCAAGCAGGAGAGAGCATCGGTGATCTTGATAGCGCCTGCGTGGCCACGCAGGACTTGGTATGCAGATCTGGTGGACATGTCATCCTTTCCACCATGGACTCTGCCGCTGAGACAGGACCTTCTACTTCAAGGTCCCTTCAACCATCCAAATCTAATTTCTCTGAAGCTGACTGCATGGAGATTGAACGCTTGATTTTATCAAAGCGTGGTTTTCTCCGAGTCAGTCATTGATACCTTAATTCAGGCACGAAAGCCTGTCACCAGGACAATCTATCATAAAATATGGCGTAAATATCTTTTTTGGTGTGAATCCAAGGGCTACTCATGGAGTAAGGTCAGGATTCCCAGGATATTATCTTTTCTCCAAGAAGGATTGGAGAAAGGATTGTCAGCTAGTTACTTAAAGGGACAGATTTCTGCGCTATCTATTCTTTTGCACAAGCGTCTGGCGGATGTCCCAGACGTTCAGGCATTTTGTCAGGCTTTAGTTAGAATCAAGCCTGTGTTTAAACCTGTTGCTCCACCTTGGAGCTTAAATTTGGTTCTTAAAGTTCTTCAGGGGGTTCCGTTTGAACCTCTTCATTCCATAGATATCAAACTTTTATCTTGGAAAGTTCTTTTTTTGGCAGCTATTTCCTCGGCTCGTAGAGTTTCCGAGTTATCTGCCTTACAATGTGATTCTCCTTATCTGATCTTCCATGCGGATAAGGTAGTTCTGCGTACCAAACCTGGGTTTTTACCTAAGGTGGTATCTAATAAGAATATCAATCAAGAGATTGTTGTTCGGTCTTTGTGTCCGAATCCTTCTTCAAAGAAGGAGCGTCTATTACACAATCTGGTTCGTGCTTTAAAGTTTTACTTACAAGCTACTAAAGATTTTCGTCAAACATCTGCTTTCGTCAAACATCTCTGGCCAGCAGCCTCCTGAAAGGATTACAGCTCATTCTACTAGAGCTGTGGCTTCCACATGGGCCTTTAAGAATGAGGCTTCTGTTGAACAGATTTGCAAGGCGGCGACTTGGTCTTCGCTTCATACTTTTTCAAAATTCTACAAATTTGATACTTTGGCTTCTTCGGAGGCTATTTTTGGGAGGTTTTACAGGCAGTGGTACCTTCCATTTAAGTACCTGCCTTGTCCCTCCCTTCATCCGTGTACTTTAGCTTTGGTATTGGTATCCCACAAGTAATGGATGATCCGTGGACTGGATACACCTTACAAGAGAAAACATAATTTATGCTTACCTGATAAATGTATTTCTCTTGTGGTGTATCCAGTCCACGGCCCGCCCTGTCATTTTAAGGCAGGTATTTTTTAATTTTAAACTACAGTCACCACTGCACCCTATGGTTTCTCCATTCTCTGCTTGTTTTCGGTCGAATGACTGGATATGGTAGTGAGTGGAGGAGCTATATAGACAGCTCTGCTGTGGGTGTCCTCTTGCAACTTCCTGTTGGGAATGAGAATATCCCACAAGTAATGGATGATCCGTGGACTGGATACACCACAAGAGAAATAAATTTATCAGGTAAGCATAAATTATGTTTTTTAAACAATAACCATTTTAGAGTAGGATGTCCCTTTAAAGAATATATCCAGAACAGATGAGTCAGAAAGCCATAAAAGGAAGGTACATTAACTCCAATACATAAATACATTGGTCTGGCATTAAGTATAGTATGATTATAACAATCTTCTCTTGAACGGAAGGTTATTGGGACCATGCACCATGTTTGTCAGTGGTGCTAAGAAAAACTGTATTGCTTCTATTATGAATGTCCTATTATTTATTTTTACAGCTGTATATACCTAGAATATAGTTATGCTACTAGGGAATCTGCTTTTAATAAACCCAATTTAAGTTCATCAAAAGGTTTATTAAAATAGTTAAATACAAGCACAGCTTGATTGATGGAATATATATTATATTTGTCCAGTAATATGGCCACAAAACATCTTTACCATCATTATTAATAAATGACCGTTCCATACAATACAAAAGTATAAATTGTTTTATCCATTGAAAGAAATGTATAAGATACAGTGTTCTCCAAAGAAAATGTTGCCAGCCGGGTGGCATTATGAAGAAAATGGGTGGGGGGCAGTGTAATACTTTTCTATATTATAACAGATTTAATAAATTGCATAATTTAATGATAATTTGTGCAATGAAGATTGGGGGGGGGGGGGGGGATAGGTAATAATGCCTTTAATTTTAGCTGCATGGTTTGCCAATTTAATAAGTCCTGGGGAGAAGACGGTGAAATACACCTAGTTGGCTTATGGAATATAAATGGGCCTCTGTGCTTTTCTTGTTATGTTTCTAAATGTTTGCTTCTGAGGGATGTTTGCTTTAAAAATGCTCACTTAGAATGTGTTTGTTTTAATGCTTCAAAATGATTATGGTTTCTTATGGAATAACAAAACGTGTATTTTATTCCAGCTCACGGCTCTCATACTATGCAGTTTTTGACGGACATGGTGGAACCCGTGCATCACGGTTTGCTGCACATAATCTGCATCAAAACCTGGTGAAGAAATTGCCTAAAGGTAATAAAAGAAGACAGTGGGGTACATTTATTTAGAGTGCCCTCCAGCAGTGCTATTTTATCCATTCATACCAGTGTCTGTTATTCTTCAGAGCCAATTCACTAAAGCTCACATAGCTCCACTTTCTCTAGTGAATAGGCTCCATATAATAGCATATTAACTGGTGAGAACTCAGAGGGCACTTAACAGATCTATGCCAGTGACTCTTTTCATGTTGCAGGTGAAGGAAGCAGTGTGGAGAAGGCAATGAAGAGATGTATTCTAGATGCTTTTAAACAGACAGACGAAGAATTCCTCAAACAGGCAGCAAGCCAGTGAGTTTGTTTTTCTCTTCTCTTCCTTCCAACATATCAGAATTGTAGACTAGTATTCTTCCTCTCGTTTCTTTCTACTTATCTGCCTTCTGCAGGAAGCCAGCATGGAAAGATGGAACGACGGCCATCTGTGTTTTGGTTGCAGATAACATCCTGTATATTGCCAATCTTGGGGACAGTAGGGTGAGCATTGAGAATCAAAATTTCCTTTTCCAGAGGCAAGAAAATTATTAGCCACTTTTTTTTCCCCACCCCCTAATGCTGTGTTTTAAGTTTAGTTTAGTTTTTTATGGTGTTTAGGGTTCTGTACAAAACAGAAAATATAAAATACCTGAAGAGTGTTGTAAACTAATACGTTTATTATAGAAACTAAAGCTAAAATAAGTGTTGCGGTTGCCTGGGAGACATCATGAGTAGCTAAAATGTTAAGCACTTAGTCATAAACAATGTAATCGATAAAATGAAAATTAAAGGGCACTTTTTGAACTCAAAATCAAAGGGGCATAATACTCAAATATTTCCCTGTTCTATCTGAGAGAATGTCTCAAAATGTGGGAGTTGTCCCAATCAGCCAGTGATTCATTGGATGCTCAGTTGTACACATTCATGCACTTAGTTTCAACAGTTTTTCCTTAAAGGGACATGAAACCCCAAAATTTTTAGTACAACGTCCCTTTTCTCCAACATTGGTGTGTCCGGTCCACGGCGTCATCCTTACTTGTGGAAATATCTCTTCCCCAACAGGAAATGGCAAAGAGTCCCAGCAAAGCTGGCCATATAGTCCCTCCTAGGCTCCGCCCACCCCAGTCATTCTCTTTGCCGTTGCACAGGCAACATCTCCACGGACGGAGATGGTTAAGAGTATGTGGTGTTTAGTTGTAGTTTTTTTATTCTACTATCAAGAGTTTGTTATTTTAAAATAGTGCTGGTATGTACTATTTACTCTGAAACAGAAAAAGATGAAGATTTCTGTTTGTGAGAGGAAGATGATCTTAGCAGACAGTAACTAAAATCGATTGCTGTTTCCACATAGGACTGTTGAGATTAAGTAACTTCAGTTGGGGGAAACAGTTAGCAGACTTTTCTGCTTAAGGTATGACTAGCCATATTTCTAACAAGACTGTGTAATGCTGGAAGGCTGTCATTTCCCCTCATGGGGACCGGTAAGCCATTTTCTTAGTCTCAAACAGAATAAAGGGCTTAATATGGGCTATAAAACTGGTAGACACTTTTATGGGCTAAATCGATTGCTTTATTTGGACATTTTATACATGTTTATGCTGATAATTCACACTTATAAACTTGGGGAACGTTTTTTAACGTCAGGCACTATGTTAGACACCTTTTCCAGTCAGGAAGGGCCTTCCCAGTTGTAGGCTGAGCCTCATTTTCGCGCCATTACTGCGCAGTTGTTTTTGAGAGCAAGACATGCAGATGCATGTGTGAGGACCTGAAAGTAGTTGGAAAAGTTCCTAGAAGGCGTCATTTGGTATCGTATTCCCCTCTGGGCTTGGTAAAGTCACAGCAAGGCTGTAGCTGGGACTGTATAGGGGTTAAATCTGTAACCGGCTCCGGTTTCGTTATTTTAAGGGTTAAAGCTCTGAAAATTGGTGTGCAATACTTTTAATGCTTTAAGACACTGTGGTGAAATTTTGGTAAATTTTGAACAATTCCTTCATATTTTTTCACATATTCAGTAATAAAGTGTGCTCTGTTTAAAATTTAAAGAGACAGTAACGGTTTTGTTTTTAAAACGGTTTTTGTGCTTTATTGACAAGTTTAAGCCTGTTTAACATGTCTGTGCCTTCAGATAAGCTATGTTCTATATGTATGAAAGCCAATGTGTCTCCCCCTTCAAAATTGTGTGATAATTGTGCCATAGCGTCCAAACAAAGTAAGGACAGTACTGCCACAGATAATGAAATTGCCCAAGATGATTCCTCAGGTGAAGGTAGTAGACATGGTTCTACATCATCTCCTTCTGTGTCTACGCCAGTTTTGCCCACGCAGGAGGCCCTTAGTACTTCTAGCGCGCCAATGCTTATTACCATGCAACAATTGACGGCTGTAATGGATAACTCCATAGCAAATATTTTATCCAAAATGCCTGCATATCAGAGAAAGCGCGATTGCTCTGTTTTAAACACTGAAGAGCAGGAGGGCGCTGATGATAATTGTTCTGTCATACCCTCACACCAATCTGAAGGGGCCATGAGGGAGGTTTTGTCAGATGGGGAAATTTCAGATTCAGGAAAAATTTCTCAACAGGCTGAACCTGATGTTGTGACATTTAAATTAGAACATCTCCGCGCACTGCTTAAGGAGGTGTTATCTACTCTGGATGATTGTGACAACTTGGTCATTCCAGAAAAATTATGCAAGATGGACAAGTTCCGGTGCACCCGACGCTTTTCCTATACCCAAGCGAGTGGCGGACATAGTGAATAAGGAGTGGGAGAAGCCCGGCATACCTTTTGTTCCCCCTCCTATATTTAAGAAATTATTTCCTATGGTCGACCCCAGAAAGGACTTATGGCAGACAGTCCCTAAGGTCGAGGGGGGCAGTTTCTACTCTAAACAAGCGCACTACTATTCCTATCGAGGATAGTTGTGCTTTCAAAGATCCTATGGATAAAAAATTGGAAGGTTTGCTTAAAAAGATTTTTGTACAGCAAGGTTACCTTCTACAACCCATTTTGTGCATTGTTCCTGTCACTACAGCAGCGTGGTTCTGGTTCGAGGAACTAGAAAAGTCGCTCAGTAGAGAGACTCCATATGAGGAGGTTATGGACAGAGTTCACGCACTTAAATTGGCTAACTCTTTTATTTTAGATGCCGCTTTGCAATTAGCTAGATTAGCGGCGAAAAATTCAGGGTTTGCAATTGTGGCGCGCAGAGCGCTTTGGCTAAAGTCTTGGTCAGCGGATGTATCATCCAAGACAAAATTGCTTAACATCCCCTTCAAGGGTAAAACTCTCTTTGGACCAGAATTGAAAGAGATTTTCTCAGACATCACTGGGGGAAAGGGTCACGCCCTCCCACAAGATAGGCCTTTCAAGGCCAAGAATAAGTCTAATTTTCTTTCCTTTCGTAATTTCAGGAACGGACCGGCCTCTAATTCTGCATCCTCTAAGCAAGAGGGTAATGCCTCACAGTCCAAACCAGCCTGGAAACCGATGCAAGGCTGGAACAAGGGTAAGCAGACCAAGAAGCCTGCTACCGCTAACAAAACAGCATGAAGGAGTAGCCCCCGATCCGGGACCGGATCTAGTGGGGGGCAGACTCTCTCTCTTTGCTCAGGCTTGGGCAAGAGATGTTCAGGATCCCTGGACGCTAGAAATAGTTTCTCAGGGTTATCTTCTGGAATTCAAGGAACTACCCCCAAGGGGAAGGTTCCACATGTCTCACTTATCCTCAAACCAAATAAAGAGACAGGCTGTAATGTATCAATTTCAGCTCTTGATAAGTTTACAAGATGTGTCAGTTTGGTACTTGGAATTTAGCAACTAAGTATTTTATTTAGAATTAAATGATGTGATGTTTCACAATGCTAACCCGAAATAGGAATTTCCTAAGTTAACAAAATGAATTAATTTTGCCAGAGATTAACCCGCTGTACTCCGGAATGCTAGGAGTTCAGAGTGGTTATTAGTGGCTCAAGTTATGGAATACAAAGTTCATACCTTCCTCAGGTGGAGATGGAAACAGTGTTACCGGAGGTTTGTTGGAACAGGTAAGTATCACTTAACGGCAAACCGCATCAACCGCTTCTCAGGGGGAGAGAGACGCTGCTGACAGGAGCGGGCGGTAGCTGATGACGTAACCGCAGCTCCGGCGTCTGTGTCCCAAGGTGTGAGAGCAGGAGCTGACAGGAACAAACTGTGCTGAAGAAAAAGGTATAAGTTTGCTAATTATGTCAGTGGGGATATCCAAGTTAGATGGCTAGTAGTAACGAAGCTTCTAGTAGAGTAGTCTGCTTCAATAATCCAGCAACTAACTATGCAAGTTATGCTAATTTATAGTGAAGAGGAGGAGTGTTCTTAAAGGGACAGTATGAGAGAAACGGTATTCCTTACATAGTCCCCCCCCCAAGGAAACCACAGCGAGGTTTCAAGGACGAGGTCTGTCCGGATGCCTCCGATGGAACTGAGAGATCAGCCGGGGCGCAGAGAGATTTGAGACAGGTTCCCATGAGTCCTCTTCCTGACCAAAACCCAGCCAACGGACAAGGTAAAACAACTGTCCATAATCAAGTCGGGAGTCTAAAATACTATGAACCTGGAATTCCTCCTGGTCAGTTGGTGCTGAAACACCCGGGAGATGAGAGAGCAAGGGTACATCCGAATTACAAGGTTTCACCAGAGAAATATGAAAAGTCGGGTGTACCTTAAGTGAAGGTGGAAGATCCAGGGTAACGGTGAGAGGATTCGAGATTGAGGAAATAAGGAACGGGCCAATGAAAGTACGTCCAAGTTTTTTAGATGGGTAGTGCAATTTTAAATTCTTAGTGGACAACCAAACACGTTGACCAACTGTGTAGGTTGGTCCAGGTCTGCGCCTCAAGTTGTAGTAATTACTTTGAGTGGTTTGGGAATCAAGAATGTGCTTCTTTACTGAGGAGAAAATTTGGGAGATGTCATTCACCGTATCATTTACCTGAGGGCAAGGTGTGTCGATCCTGGGCAAAAAGTCTGCTCGGGGATGCAAGCCATAATTTATAAAGAAAGGAGTGAACTGAGTTGAGGAATTCACATGGTTGTTATAAGAAAATTCCGCTAAATGGATATAATCAGCCCAGGTATGCTGTTCTTGAGAGCAATAACAGCGTAAGAACTGTTCAATGCTTTGGTTCACTCTTTCAGTTAGTCCATTTGACTGTGGGTGGAAAGAAGTCGTGAGGGATTGTTCCATATGAAGTGATTTGCAGAGATTCTTCCAAAATCTGGATGTAAACTGTGACCCACGATCGCTTAACACAACCTTCGGGATACCATGTAAGCGAATGATTTCTTTAAGGAATAGATCAGCAGTGATTTTAGAGGTAGGTAAAGCAGTTGTCGGAACAAAATGAGCCATTTTGGAGAAGAGGTCTGTGATGACAAAGATGGTATTAAATCCATTGGATCTAGGAAGATCTACAATAAAGTCCATGGAAACTTTCTCCCAGGGTTTATCTGGTACTGGTACTGGTTGTAGGAACCCAAAGGGTCGCTGTTTCGCATGTTTAGAGGTGGCACATGTACCACAGTTGGATATATAGCTACGTACGGATTGTCTGAGTCTTGGCCACCAGTAGAATCGAGTGAGAAGTTCCATGGTTTTTCCCACACCCCTATGTCCTGCTAAGGGTGAGTCGTATACTTGCTTTAATAAAGTTTGGCGAAGGTTAACAGGTATGAATAGTTTGTTCTGCCTGTAATACAAACCATCGGTGTGTAATGTGAGATTGTCTAGGTTAATATCAGTGCTGAGATTCTGATCCGCTTTGATCTGAGATGCAGTTAACCCAACGAAACACTCTTGTGGAACAACAGTAGTAGGTTGATGATCTGGATTTAGATTGATGGGCATTCGAGAGAGGGCATCAGCTTTTCCATTTTTATCACCTGGCCTATAACAGATGGTAAAGCGAAATCTAGAAAAATAGAGACTCCATCTCAATTGTCTTGAGGAGAGTGTCTTATTAGTTTGAAGGTATTGCAAGTTCTTGTGGTCGGTAAATATGATTATTGGATGTTCTGCACCCTCCAGGAGATGTCGCCAGTGATCAAATGAACATTTAATGGCCAATAACTCTTTTTCTCCCACTGGGTAATTCCTCTCTGCCGGTTGGAGGACTCTGGAATAGTATGCAACGGGATGGAGAGATTCCTTACAAGAGGGCCTTTGTGAAAGGATTGCTCCAATAGCATAATCCGAGGCATCAACCTCCAAAACAAACTGGTGAGTTAGATCAGGATACCTCAGGATAGGTTCCGAGGAAAACTTTTGTTTTAAGAAGTCGAACGCCTCTTGAGCTTGGAGTGTCCATGAGAATTTAAGATGTTGTTTAGTGAGATCCGTGAGAGGTTTGCAAATAGCAGCGAATCCAGGAATAAACTTCCTATAAAAGTTAGAGAATCCAAGGAAACGCTGTACGTCCTTCCTGGAGGAAGGAGTTGGCCAGTCTAGTATAGCACTAATCTTTTTGTTATCCATAGAGATACCTTGCTCAGTGATGTTATAACCTAAGAAGGTTATGTTTTTTGCTTCAAATATGCATTTTTCAGGCTTAGCGTATAATTTATTTTGTCTTAACCTGAGTAAAACTTCCTTGACATGACTTCTGTGTTGGGTCAAATCAGAAGAGTAAATTAGAATGTCATCTAAATAGACTATAACGTACACGTCAAGTATGTCCCTGAAGATGTCATTTATGAAACATTGAAATGTAGCTGGGGCGTTACACAGTCCGAATGGCATTACAGTATACTCATAAAGACCATATCTAGTCCTAAATGCTGTAAGCCATTCGTCCCCAGCTCTTATTCTTATCAGATTATAGGCTCCTCTGAGATCCAACTTTGTGAAGTACGAGGAACCGCGTAATCTTTCCATTAATTCCGGGATTAATGGAAGGGGATATCTGTTTTTCCTAGTGCGCTTGTTTAGCTCCCTATAGTCTATTATAGGCCTGAGTGTACCGTCCTTATTGGTCACAAAAAATATTCCCGCACCAGCGGGGGAGGTACTGGGTCTTATGAACCCCTTTTTAAGGTTATCGTCAATGTACACCTTTAGGTGCTCTAATTCGGGTTTAGACAGTGGATATAAGTGTCCAAAGGGTATGGACACCCCAGGAAGGAGATCTATGGGGCAATCGTATGCCCTATGTGGTGGAAGACTTTCTGCTTCGGTCTTATCAAATACATCTCTAAATTCCTGATAATGTTGAGGAATAGGTTGTTCACTATTAATCACACTGAGGAGGATAGAGCTGTCTGTCATTTGTGTTTTATCTATTTCCTTGGGAAAAGATATGGTTAGGTGAGCCCAATCTATATGTGGTTTATGAGCCCTTAACCAATTTATTCCTAGGATAACCTTGAACATGGGGGAAGATATAACATCAAATGATATCATGTCAGTTTTATGGTTCTCTAAGTGTAAAGTCAAGGGAATTGTCTGGTGAGTAAGTGGCCCACTTGAAAGTATGCTACCGTCAATAACTTTAACAGAGACAGGTGTTTGCTTTGAAATTATAGGTATTTTATTTTTAAACACAAAATTCATGTCAACGAAGTTTCCACAGGATCCGGTGTCAATTAACGCTGTCGTCTGGATCTTGCAGGAATCCCACTGTAAATTGACAGGAATAGTGAGGTATGTGGCAGAAACAAGTTTAGAAAAGAAATTATGTTGATGGTTTTTTATCTTACCTATTTTCTGTTTTGCCAATTGGGGGCAGTCTTTTACCTCATGTTTAGGTGATGCACAGTATAGGCATAGGTTCAATGTCTTCCTTCTGGTTTTTTCCTGAGCAGATAGAGGGCCCTTTATAAACCCTATCTCCATGGGTTGTGGTAAGTCCTTTGTAGAAGTGGTAGGTGGGATAGAAGGCCTCTTTGCAATACCAATTCTTTCACTACGTCTCTCTCTAAGACGCCGATCAATAGAGATAGCAACTGTATAGAATTCCTCCAAAGTGTCAGGTATTCCTATACGGGAGATTTCGTCTTTAAGTTCCTCACTTAAACCTAAACGAAATTGATTTTTGAGAGAAATCTCATTCCACATAGCATCTCTTGCATAGATCTTAAATTGTGTAATGTAAGTTTCAACGGGGTTTTTTGACTGTTTTAAAGCTCTCAAATTATTTTCTGAAGATATCTGTTTATATGGATCCTCATACAGTGTAGACATCTCAGAAAAAAATGCTTCTAGGGATCCCAAGATAGGATCTTCGGATTCAAAAAAAGCATCTGCCCATGCCCTTGGTTCACCTCTTAGATATGAGATCACAGTTAGTACTCTGATTCTTTCTGTGGCGTAAGTCTTGGGTTTCAGTTGAAACATGAGTAAACATGAATTTCTGAATTCCCTAAACTGAGCCCTATTACCAGAGAACCTTTCTGGACTTGAAGCAGCTGGTTCAGGAGACTGATCAGTAGCAGGTGATTTGGCAGATAATGTTTCCCTAAGACAGGCTTTTAGGGCCTGGTTCTCCAATTGTAATTCTCTGAATGAGTTAGATAAAAGGTCAACCCTATCAGACAAACTTTTTATGTGGTCAGCCATAGTGTTAGGCTCCATTTCCATGATGAAATAACAACACAAGATAATAGTTTTTTATAATATAACCTTAAACAGGTTGATATGAGCTGTAACTTTTTCTGGCTGGATTATTATGTAATGTATCAATTTCAGCTCTTGATAAGTTTACAAGATGTGTCAGTTTGGTACTTGGAATTTAGCAACTAAGTATTTTATTTAGAATTAAATGATGTGATGTTTCACAATGCTAACCCGAAATAGGAATTTCCTAAGTTAACAAAATGAATTAATTTTGCCAGAGATTAACCCGCTGTACTCCGGAATGCTAGGAGTTCAGAGTGGTTATTAGTGGCTCAAGTTATGGAATACAAAGTTCATACCTTCCTCAGGTGGAGATGGAAACAGTTAGTGTTACCGGAGGTTTGTTGGAACAGTTAAGTATCACTTAACGGCAAACCGCATCAACCGCTTCTCAGGGGGAGAGAGACGCTGCTGACAGGAGCGGGCGGTAGCTGATAACGTAACCGCAGCTCCGGCGTCTGTGTCCCAAGGTGTGAGAGCAGGAGCTGACAGGAACAAACTGTGCTGAAGAAAAAGGTATAAGTTTGCTAATTATGTCAGTGGGGATATCCAAGTTAGATGGCTAGTAGTAACGAAGCTTCTAGTAGAGTAGTCTGCTTCAATAATCCAGCAACTAACTATGCAAGTTATGCTAATTTATAGTGAAGAGGAGGAGTGTTCTTAAAGGGACAGTATGAGAGAAACGGTATTCCTTACACAGGCATTCTTACATTGTGTAGAAGACCTGTTAAAGATGGGAGTGATACACCCAGTTCCAATGACGGAACAAGGAATGGGATTTTACTCAAATCTGTTTGTAGTTCCCAAAAAAGAGGGAACCTTCAGACCAATTCTGGATTTAAAGATCCTAAACAAATTTCTCAGGGTACCATCGTTCAAAATGGAAACCATTCGAACGATTCTACCCACTATCCAGGAAGGTCAATTTATGACTACCGTGGATCTAAAGGATGCGTACCTACATATTCCTATCCACAAAGAACATCATCAGTTCCTAAGGTTCGCCTTTCTGGACAAACATTACCAGTTTGTGGCCCTCCCATTCGGATTAGCCACTGCTCCAAGGATTTTCACAAAGGTACTCGGGTCCCTTCTAGCGGTTCTAAGACCGAGGGGCATTGCAGTAGTACCATACTTGGACGACATTCTAATACAAGCGTCGTCCCTTTCAAAAGCAAAGGCTCATACAGACATCGTTCTGGCCTTTCTCAGATCTCACGGATGGAAGGTGAACATAGAAAAAAGTTCTCTGTCTCCGTCAACAAGAGTTCCCTTCTTGGGAACAATAATAGATTCCTTAGAAATGAGGATCTCTCTGACAGATGTCAGAAAGTCACAACTTCTAAGCGCTTGTCAAGTTCTTCATTCTGTTCCACGTCCTTCCGTAGCTCAGTGCATGGAAGTAGTAGGGTTGATGGTTGCTGCAATGGACATAGTTCCTTTTGTGCGAATTCATCTAAGACCATTACAACTGTGCATGCTGAAACAGTGGAATGGGGACTATACAGACTTGTCTCCAGTGATTCAAGTAGATCAGAAGACCAGAGATTCACTCCGTTGGTGGATATCCCTGGACCACCTATCCCAGGGAATGAGCTTCCGCAGACCAGAGTGGGTCATTGTCACGACCGACGCCAGTCTAGTGGGCTGGGGTGCGGTTTGGGAATCCCTGAAAGCTCAGGGACTATGGTCTCGGGAAGAGTCTCTTCTCCCGATAAACATTCTGGAACTAAGAGCGATATTCAATGCTCTCAGGGCTTGGCCTCAGCTTGCAAAGGCCAGATTCATAAGATTCCAATCAGACAACATGACGACTGTTGCGTATATCAATCATCAGGGGGGAACAAGGAGTTCCCTGGCGATGAAAGAAGTAACCAAAATAATACAATGGGCGGAGAATCACTCCTGCCATCTATCTGCGATCCACATCCCAGGTGTGGAAAACTGGGAAGCGGATTATCTGAGTCGTCAGACATTCCATCCGGGGGAGTGGGAACTCCACCCGGAGATTTTTGCCCAGTTGACTCAATTATGGGGCATTCCAGACATGGATCTGATGGCGTCTCGTCAGAACTTCAAGGTTCCTTGCTACGGGTCCAGATCCAGGGATCCCAAGGCGACTCTAGTGGATGCACTAGTAGCGCCTTGGACCTTCAACCTAGCTTATGTGTTTCCACCGTTTCCTCTCATTCCCAGGCTGGTAGCCAGGATCAAACAGGAGAGGGCCTCAGTGATCTTGATAGCTCCTGCGTGGCCACGCAGGACTTGGTATGCAGGCCTGGTGAATATGTCATCGGTTCCACCATGGAAGCTACCTTTGAGACAGGACCTTCTTGTTCAGGGTCCATTCGAACATCCAAATCTGGTCTCCCTCCAGCTGACGGCTTGGAGATTGAACGCTTGATTCTATCAAAGCGTGGGTTTTCAGATTCTGTGATTGATACTCTGGTTCAGGCCAGAAAACCGGTAACTAGAAAGATTTACCATAAAATAGGGAAAAGATATATCTGCTGGTGTGAATCCAAGGGATTCCCTTGGAATAAGATAAAAATTCCTAAGATTCTTTCCTTTCTGCAAGAAGGTTTGGATAAAGGATTATCTGCGAGTTCTCTAAAGGGACAGATTTCTGCTTTATCTGTCTTACTACACAAACGACTGGCAGCTATGCCAGATGTTCAAGCATTTGTTCAGGCTCTGGTTAGGATCAAGCCTGTTTACAGACCTTTGACTCCTCCCTGGAGTTTAAATCTAGTTCTTTCAGTTCTTCAAGGGGTTCCGTTTGAACCTCTACATTCCATAGATATTAAGTTGTTATCTTGGAAAGTTTTGTTTTTGGTTGCTATTTCTTCTGCTAGAAGAGTTTCAGAGTTATCTGCTCTGCAGTGTTCTCCGCCCTATCTGGTGTTCCATGCAGATAAGGTGGTTTTGCGTACTAAGCCTGGTTTTCTTCCAAAGGTTGTTTCTAACAAAAATATTAACCAGGAGATAGTTGTACCTTCTTTGTGTCCGAATCCAGTTTCAAAGAAGGAACGTTTGTTACACAATTTGGACGTAGTCCGTGCTCTAAAATTCTATTTAGAAGCTACAAAAGATTTCAGACAAACATCTTCTCTGTTTGTCGTCTATTCTGGTAAAAGGAGAGGTCAAGAGGCGACTTCTACCTCTCTTTCCTTTTGGCTTAAAAGCATCATCCGATTGGCTTACGAGACTGCCGGACGGCAGCCTCCTGAAAGAATCACAGCTCATTCCACTAGGGCTGTGGCTTCCACATGGGCCTTCAAGAACGAGGCTTCTGTTGATCAGATATGTAAGGCAGCGACTTGGTCTTCACTGCACACTTTTGCCAAATTTTACAAATTTGATACTTTTGCTTCTTCAGAGGCTATTTTTGGGAGAAAGGTTTTGCAAGCCGTGGTGCCTTCCGTTTAGGTAACCTGATTTGCTCCCTCCCTTCATCCGTGTCATAAAGCTTTGGTATTGGTTCCCACAAGTAAGGATGACGCCGTGGACCGGACACACCAATGTTGGAGAAAACAGAATTTATGCTTACCTGATAAATTACTTTCTCCAACGGTGTGTCCGGTCCACGGCCCGCCCTGGTTTTTTAATCAGGTCTGATGAATTATTTTCTCTAACTACAGTCACCACGGTACCATATGGTTTCTCCTATATTTTTCCTCCTGTCCGTTGGTCGAATGACTGGGGTGGGCGGAGCCTAGGAGGGACTATATGGCCAGCTTTGCTGGGACTCTTTGCCATTTCCTGTTGGGGAAGAGATATTCCCACAAGTAAGGATGACGCCGTGGACCGTACACACCGTTGGAGAAAGTAATTTATCAGGTAAGCATAAATTCTGTTTTTAGTCTCCTAGTAGAAAGTGTTTCATTAAAACTAGTAAAACCTGCTTTTTCTGTAATTCATCTCTGCAAAGTTTATAAAAATCATTAAAAATGTTTTCTTATGAATTAAAATCAAGTAATCACTGCTGTCTGCTTTATTTGTTCAGCTTACCTCAAAGTGTTGAAAAAGATTGTTTTGAAGATGAATGCTAATAAGGTGCTTGATTCTTCCATGTATGGTGCCATATTGTAACGTAGATTACACTGGGGCACAGCAGTCATGTGACTCTATGCAGTCACATGACACATTTTATTAACATGCTTTTCTATATAAAAAAGCTTACTGTTCAAACGTTACCACTCTGACATTCCTAAGCTGTGCGAATGCACGGCACCAGGCAGGGTTACAAATGTAAATATAACACGCTCCGGTCTGTAGAGGGGGGGGGGGGGAAGAGACTCCAGTCCGTGGAAGAAAATAGACTGAATAACTCCTGCTGCAAATACTTTTTCCTGGAGATTTATTCAATACAATATATTATTTTAATACATCTACATTACATATATACAGTAATATATGTGTATATATATATATATGTAATGTATGAAAATAAAACTAAAAATTGTATGGAACAAATCTCCAGGAAAAAGTATTTGCAGCAGGAGTTATTCAGTCTATTTTCTTCCACGGACTGGAGTCTCTCTCCCTCCTCCCTCTCCAGACCGGAGCGTGGTATATTTACATTTATAACCCTGCCGGGTGCTGTGCATTAACGCACACAGAGATTTGTAACATAAACTGCAGCACAAGCTCTGTCTGCATAACAGTGAGTGCTGTGCTGTTAAAATGTGGCGGCATACATAGCCGCATCAAGCCCCGGAAAAGTATTCTAATAGAAACAATTTTCTTGAAATGTTTTGGGTAAGCTGAAGTTACAGCATAAAGAACTGTACTCAGTTTTTTACTATTACTCAGACGTTTGAATGATTTTTAACAGTCAAGTGTTTAATGTCCCTTTAAGTAAAAATTCTGCTTAAACGGACACTAAACCCAAATTTTTTCTTTCATGATTCAGATAGAGAATACAATTTTAAACATTCCAATTTACTTCTATTATATATTTTGCTTCATTTTTTTAGATATCTTTTGTTGAAGGAATAGCAATGCACATGGGTGAGCCAATCACATGAGGCATCTGTGCAGCAACCAATCAGCAGCTACTGAGCCTATCTAGATATGCTTTTCAGCAAAGCATATCAAGAAAATAAAACAAATTAGATAATAGAAGTAAAGTTGTTTAAAATTGCACGTTCTTTCTAAAACATGAAAGAAATTTTTTTTGAGTTTCATGTCCCTTTAAATGGATTGGATAGAGGAGGCGGAGCCTGACCGGAGACGAAGATGGTTGCATAGTCAAACCGCTCCGTGAAGTGTTGATAGAGACTCAAACACGTCCTGAAGTGTTGCTGAACATCACCCGCCTTCAAAGCTAGAATCGAAGGGACACGGTCTGGGAGAGAACTACACTAGCTACTGTAAGTCCCGACAGCGGATCATGACAGCGCCATATTGAGATTCAGCGTGGGGCAGTAAGCACCTGAACGGCGACACTAAAGCCGACATGGTAAGCCTGCAATACTGTGAGGCATGAACGGACCTCAAGTAAATAAGGGTTACTACTCCCCTCCAAACACCAATAATGACAAGGTGTGACATTTAGAAGTGGACACATATAAAATAAGCGCCAATGTAAGGTTTTCTGGGACCACGCTGTCACATGGCGCATATTGCAATATAAAGGGATGCCTATTCCACAAAAATATAATCAAGGGAGCAGGGGTAACCTTACATTGTTTAATTATAAGTTGCTGATTAACCCTTAGAGCACCAGTGTGTTTCTGACAGAAGCTAACTCAACTTAAATGGTATAGTAAGAAGAGATCTGGGGTGCTCATATATTAGTTGCCTGAAGTTCAACACTATTGTCCATCCTGAGCATTACATTTTAGGCTGACAATTAAGCAAGCAAGCAACTCAACTTTCAACAATTTTTTCTTCCGATTTGCTAGCAATGTTGGCTAGAAAGCCACCAAAAACCGCCACGACGGGGAAATCTGCCACAGCCAGCATCTTTTTTTTAAATCCTCCAAAGGTGGGAATTTACTTGACACTCAAGAAGCAGATATAGAAGAAGACATGGAAAATGAAGGTAGCTCACAAATACTTGAAGATAATTTAACTCCAGCCACAAAAGCTAATATTAAAGCTTTGGTATCAAAACAAGACATAGCGGCCAATTTTGAAAAATTGTGGGGGAAAATGGACGTCATACAATCAACTGTAACTAATAGTTTTGCAGAAATAAAGCAAGAGATCCAAGACCTAGGCACCAGAGTCTCATCTATGGAAGACAATAAAGCCTCAATGGAAGAAAACATCAGCAATATGTCTCACCATGTCCTCACACACCAGCAAGAACCGGACAAGCTCCAAGACAAGATGGAGGACTTGGAAAACCGTTCCTGGAGATGCAAAATACGACTCAAGGGCATCCCAGAAACCATAACACAGTCAGACCTACACAGCTACCTCAGACAATTATTCCAAGCCATAACGAGCCAGACAGAAGAAGACGGCTTTCAATTAGAAAGAGCTCATAGGGCCCTTAAAGCTAAACCGAATGGAGACTACCCGCCGATAGATGTAATTGTCAAAATGTGGCGCTACCCAGAAAAGGAAGCTGTTCTCCAGATTGCTAGAAAAAATCAGACGTTCAAGTTTCAAGGCACAGTAATCCAATTTTATCAGGATCTCTGTGTTAGAACGTTGCAAAGATATTAATAAATATTTCTCATGAAGGCAAAATCTTATCGGTTAAAAAAAAACAACAAGACATCCTGGAAATTTGCTCATATCTTAATTTGTAAGCACCAGATCCTCCTACACCACCTCAGAAAGCTAGGAACGATATTACTCTTCAATGGTGAGACAGTCGCATAAGGTCCAAATGAAACAAAGTTATGAAGAGGCCAAAATGAGGAGCCTCCAGCCAAAGGTGGAAATACAAACACTTTTCGATCTTTCACGTCCCTTTGAGGACCTTCTAGACAGATGAGTATGACTAATGTTAATAAAGATAAATTCCTGGTCACAGTATAGGGCTGGAGTTTTGCTAGTTACAGAGTTGACTTTCTGTGTTCTAACATAACTTTTTGGTCGAACACCGGTCGCTAGCTTATGAAAGGTCAAGTCTTGACTTAAGTCTTCACCCATCTATGACAATATTGAGACACTTCTAGGGACATTGTCTGTGGAACTGGAAAGAGTTTGATAGATGGGATAAGGCAGACTAAAAAAACCTTGAGGAAAGTACCCTTCTGCTGCTGATTAGGAGGCACAGGCCTATATAACCTCTGTTACTACAGTGGGGCAAAAAAGTATTTAGTCAGCCATCAATTGTGCAAGTTCTCCCACTTAAGAAGATGAGAGAGGCCTGTAATTTTCATCATAGGTATACTTCAACTATGCACCAGGCTGGGAAGACTGAATCTGCAATAGGCAAGCAGCTTGGTGTGAAGAAATCTACTGTGGGAGCAATAATTAGAAAATGGAAGACATACAAGACCACTGATAATCTCCCTCGATCTGGGGCTCCACGCAAGATCTCACCCCGTGGGGTCAAAATGATCACAAGAACGGTGAGCAAACATCCCAGAACCACACGGGGGGACCTAGTGAATGACCTGCAGAGAGCTGGGACCAACGTAACAAAGGCTTCCATCAGTAACACACTACGCCGCCAGGGACTCAGATCCTGCAGTGCCAGACGTGTCCCCCTTGCTTAAGCCAGTACATGTATGGGCCCGTCTGAAGTATGCTAGAGAGCATTTGGATGATCCAGAAGCGGATTGGGAGAATGTCATATGGTCAAATGAAACAAAAGTAGAACTGGTTGGTAGAAACACAACTCTTCGTGTTTGGAGGAGAGAGAATGCTGAGTTGCAACCAAAGGACACCATACCTACTGTGAAGCATGGGGGTGGTAACATCATGCTTTGGGGCTGTTTCTCTGCAAAGGGAACAGGACGACTGATCCGTTTACATGAAAGAATGAATGGGGCCATGTATCGTGAGATTTTGAGTGCAACCCTCCTTCCATCAGCAAGGGCATTGAAGATGAAACGTGGCTGGGTCTTTCAGCTTGACAATGATCCTAAACACACCGCCCGGGCAACGAAGGAGTGGCTTCGTAAGAAGCATTTCAAGGTCCTGGAGTGGCCTAGCCAGTTTCCAGATCTCAATCCCATAGAAAACCTTTGGAGGGAGTTGAAAGTCTGTGTTGCCCAGCAACAGCCCCAAAACATCACTGCTCTTGAGGAGATCTGCATGCAGGAATGGGCCTACATACCAGCAACAGTGTGTGACAACCTTGTGAAGACTTACAGAAGACGTTTGCCAACAAAGGATATATAACAAAGTATTGAGATGAACTTTTGATATTGACCAAATACTTATTTTCCACCATAATTTGCAAATAAATTCTTTCCAAATCAGACAATGTGATTGTCTGGATTTGTTTCCACATTTTGTCTTTCATAGTTGAGGTATACCTATGATGAAAATTACAGGCCTCTCATCTTCTTAAGTGGGAGAACTTTCACAATTGGTGGCTGACTAAATACTTTTTTTGCCCCACTGTAACTAGATAGTTCATTCTATATTTAATATTGCACTGTAAGGTTAATGTTTACTTTAAATTTCTATGCAATTACCCAAAGTTCAGGTAATTTACCTGTTTTGTTATTATGTTATGCATTATTTGTTTTGTCGTTATTCAACTGTGGTCAAACTTGTCACTGGTGTTTATAAAATAATTTCTAAGCCTAGGGAAAACAGGTCATATCATAAACACACAACACTGAGGAAACATAGAAAAAGAGATCTGGGGGTTTATTCACTAAAAAGTCTCTGACACAAAGCAAGATATCCATTTACACATTGACATCTGAACTGATATTCCTCACACACAATGTGAGGGGCCTGAATACAGATGTAAAACGCAAAACAGCCCTAATACAATATAAAAAAACTAAAAGCAAAAGTAATATTCCTACAAGAAACACATTTTACACATGATCTAATCCCCAAATTCTGGGATAGACACTTTCCAATTCATTACTATTCCACCACAGATCAAAAGAAAAAGGCTGTTTCTATCCTTATATATTCTTCATTGCAATTTGTGACTGAAGAAGTTATTAGAGATCCAGAAGGTAGATACCTGATAGTGAGAGGCAGAGTACAGAACACTCAGATCACCTTGTGTAATGTATACACTCCAAATGAAAAACAAAACTCGTTCTTTCACCAAATCTCATATCTCTTAACTCAATGGTCCCAATCGCGAATAATCTTAGCAGGAGCTTTCAATATCTCATTGACACCTCACTCCAACGCGAAAGGGGCCAAACTGTCTAGTAAACACCACAGACAAAACTAAATTTCCAAATCCATACGAGACTCGTTAGCAGCCCATAATATTATTGATTCCTGGGAGTCACTATATAGACACACAACTGACCACACTTTTTACTCACATGCTCACAATTCGTATTCAAGTCTGGACTATATAATGGTTAGTCTGATTCAAATCCCGAACATAACTCAATCCAAAATATATTCCTGTGTGTGGTCCGATCACTCCATAGTCCAAATGGACATGATGGGTATCATCAATACGCAATGACAACGTTCATGGACATACGACTCATACACTCTCAAGAATGTACAAACACATAGTAAAATAGTGAAATACATGAGAGTATTGGAAACACAATGAACACTCCATAGAAAACCCATTCTCCTCGTGGGCAGCCCACAAGCCCTTTCTTAGAGGTCTACTGATAAAAGAACATAAAAGATCATTAAACAGTCTCACAACACTATTGATAAGCTCCAAGCAGAAATACAATCCCTTGAAAAACAACATAAACAAACATCCACCACGGCCATATTTAAATTGCTTCAAATTAAAAGAAATCTTTTAGCAAACATCCTAAATAACTCAGCGGTGAAAGCAACCCAAAAGTTAAAGGCAAACTATTTTCTCTACTCTAACAAACAGGACTAATACCTAGCTAACAAATTAAGAGAGAGGATAAAAACACATTCCATTCCAGTCCTACAAAAACAAGATGGGACACAGACCTCGAACCCACAGGATATCTCAGACATGTTTGCAACATACTACGCGACACTATATGATGGACAAAAAGTCGAACACTCAATAAGCCAAACTCCAAGTTATTCGCTCCAAAGAATTGGACCAACTAAATGCAGACATTACACGGGAAGAAATACACAATGTCATCAAAGAGCTTAAATGGGGGAAGGCGGCGGGACCATATGGCCTACCTGGCGAGTATTACAAACTATTCAAACCAACTCTAATCCCACACCTCGAAATTTTGTAATAACATAATACACGGGGTTGACATCCTGGCAGATATTCTTAGAGCTAAAATAAGTTCTACCCAAACCAGGGAAAAACCCGACGCTATGTCAAAGTTATAGACCTATCTACCTGATCAAAAATACTGGCCAAGAGACTTAAGAAGACTTAAGAGACTTAAGAAAATACTCCCACAATTGGTGCACCCTGATCTGGTGGGATTCATAATAGATAGAGAAGCCCCTGACAATATAAGAAGGACAATAGCCCTGACGGAATATCTTACAAAGACAGAGATGCCTTCTCTGTTTTTATCACTGGACGCGGAGAAGGCGTTTGACAGAGTTGACTGGACTTACATGACTGAGGTTTTGACAGAGATGGGGTTTGGGGGACCATTTATGCATGCGATTAGAGGTATCTATTCCAGGCCTACAGCCACGATAAATGTGGCAGGTTATCAATCTAGATCAATAAACATACTCAATGGTACCCGACAGGGGTGTGCCCTCTGTCACCCCTGTTATTTGTTCTCTGTATTGAACCGCTGGCATCCTGCATCAGAGGATCTGCGGACTTTAAAGGGGTTAAAATTAAAGACGAGGAACTCAAAATCTCATTATTTGTGGACGACATACTATTGACGTTGACAAAACCATTAGACTCCCTGACCTACCTTTATAAAACCCTACAAGAATTTGCAGAAATTTTCAAGTGTGAAGCTCTACCCTTATCTTTACCCACACATACCAAGAAACTAGTTGGGATCAACTTTGATATAACATGGGACAAAAATTCCTTATCCTACCTAGGAGTCAAGTTATCAGATTCTTATTCGAAGCTTTACAATCTGAATTATATGCCACTATATAAAAAGATTAGAAGAGACCTGAAAACAGAAATAATAATAGAAGAGACCTGAAAACATGGAAAAAGGGCGCTTTTTCATGGTATGGTCACCTCTCGGCGAGTTTTATATCTCTTCAGAGCATTACCTATAAAAATACCCTCCCCAGATATCCAAAAATTGCAATCAGATCTAATTTCTTTTTTAAGAGGGGACAGGAAAGCAAGAATTGCATCATATATTTTGGCTCAACACCGTCAGTTGGGAGGAGTAGGATTACGAATTTAATGGATTATTACCAAGCAGCCATATTAGCACAGGCCTCCCTTATTAGCAAACAGACACAGAATATTTTATGGACAAAAATAGAGAGGGACTTGGAAGGATTTAGTAGGGCTGATGACATTCTATGGGACCTGAAATGAGAAAGAGCTCCTGACTCACACAGATCACCCATCATGACAGACATGATGATACTGTGGAAATCACTCACTAAAACCCTGCCCCTGATACCTGCTAAAACATGGGTTAGACCACTTAAACACCTCCTGCCCCAAGAAATCCATGGACAGTTAGATAAATGGGCAAACAAGGGATTTTACAGAGTAGCAGATTTTATGATAAATGGACGTTTAATTACATTTAACCAATTACGGGAGAAATTAATACCACTTAAACTACACTGGTTTATCTATTTACAAATTTCCTCTGCTCTCAATAGATATGTCATTCATAAAGGGAAAGACCCATTCTTACTGCTAGAACTTTTATGTAAATCCCACAGCAGAGACAAACATACAATCTCCAAATTTTATCTTACACTCCATGAAAACAAATACAAATCTAAATCATCCACTATCACAAAATGGGAAACACACTGTTATTAGATCATGCATGGAAAGGGGTGAGGGTGAAAATAATTACTGACACTCAACAGATATTTCCTTAAGGCACACAAAGACGAGAATTGATTGACAGGATAAACTGAATCCGATACCAATGTACACCATTTGATTTGTAAGAAGAGTTCCATTAGATTTGATATTAGCAGATCTTGACCACATTCAGCAAATAATCAAGTTATTTAGTTTTATTGTTTAAATGTTTGTTACATTCTAAATACAAAAAGGTTCTGATAAAATGACAGAGATCCCATAGGTAAGAATCCACATCGAAAAGAATATATTAAGGTTACACAATCTGAGAAATGTGTACACAGATATGAAAATCTTAGAAGTAATATGCTAAAAAAGAACGCATGATTTATATAATCAGTAGGCACAATAATAATGCTCCTCTATCTGTCATTTGTGTCGAAATGTTAATGATATGTGACGGAACATGTTATGTAAATCTTGCCTTTATGTTTATTATGCTTTATTGAAGCCAAATAAAAAATATTTCAACACAAATGGATTGGATAGAGCATGACATTTTTAAACAACTTTCCAATTTACTTCTATTATCAGTTCTGCTTAGTTATTATTATGGTGTAATTTTTTAAAGAGTAACATCAGGAGCGTGCACACGTCTTATGCTTTGGTGCAAACACTAGTGCCATAGACTATTAGTTTTATATTGTTTCCTGTACTTACTGTCAAACATACAGCATTACCAATGCAGTATAGTTGTATCATTACAGTAGGAAAGTTATATCACCAAAATGTAATTTTCCTGTTTGTTCTTTACAAACTTAAAGGGACACTGAACCCAATTTTTTTCTTTTGTGATTCAGATAGAGCATGCAATTGTAAGCAACTTTCTAATTTACTCCTATTATCAAATTTTCTTCATTCTCTTGGTATCTTTATTTGAAAAGCAAGAATGTAAGTTTAGATGCCGGCCCATTTTTGTTGAACAACTTGGGTTGTTCTTGCTGATTGGTGGATTGATTTAACTGACCAATAAACAAGTGCTATCCAGGGTTCTGAACTAAAAAATAGCTTAGATGCCTTCTTTTTCAAATAAAGATAGCAAGAGAACGAAGAAAAATTGATAATAGGGGTAAATTAGAAAGTTGCTTAAAATTGCATGCTCTATCTGAAAAAATTTGGGTTCAGTGTCCCTTTAAAGGACAGTAAGCTCAATAATAAATCACTATTTTAAATATACTCAAAATAAATGTTTTAAACCATATAAACGGCTAAACTGACGTGTTGTTTGCAAAGTGTGGATTGTTTATATTATCTCCTCTGTTGTGACCAATTACGGACATATGAAGGAGCCACTCACTTTGTAGTATGAAGTAGCTTTAGGCTTCCAAAGTCTAGAGTATGTGCTTCAACATTTAATAATAATTGGGAAATAACACTGTTTGCAGCTTTAAAAGGACAGTAAACACCTTGAAAAATGTTTTTATATGAAATGTTTCATTATGCCTATTGAAACAACTTTGCAATATGTTTTCATTATTTTGCCCCCTTTTCATGTAGTTTAGCTCTGAAAATTGAGCAATTTCTAATGCTTAGAACTTGAAATGCACCCTGCTGACTTCTCCAGGGTAAAGGGACAGTCTATACCCAATACTTATTTTTTTATTACTTATTGTTACGTAACAAGCATCTTGCAACGGTTTCAACATCTATAAGCTTGTAAGAAGTACATTAAACTTTTAAATAATTGTTTGTCAGCAGCTGAAAATGGCCGCCAAGCTCCACCCACAGCTTTCTTCTTGTCCAGCATGTGCGAGTAGGAAAACTTATTCGATCATGATGGATAAACTTAACATACCAAAATATATATGCAATAGGTGGGCGGAGCTTGGCAGTCATTTTGGGCTCATAAACAATTAATTTTTAAATGTTTATGTACTTTTTACAAGCATATAGATGAGACCAATTGCAGGATGCTTCTCTGGTATGTAAGAATGAATAAATCAAAATTATCTATTCAGTCTAGACTTCCTTTTAACCCTGCTACATATCTGTCCCTAATTGGCTTTAACTGATAACAGCTGCAAAACAATGCTTTTTATACTAGCTTTATGACTGTGGCTAGCCTTGTTGTCTGCAGACTAAAGCCCAGATTGGCTCCTCTAAATAAGGCAAATGGTGAATAGAGTTTGGCAAATGAAAAATAATTGCAGTAAAAAGGATGTTGGCTATGTTATATATAGCAACACAACAGAAATGTCTTTTAGTTACAAGGTGTTTGCTGTTCTTTTAAATTTCAGGATTGGGGGTCAAAATATGAGAGAACATTTGCAAAGTTTCTTTATTATGATAATTTAAACATTTTATGGGGAACTCGGATTGTTTTATGTCCCTAAACAAAGATCTCCTGATTTTACATAAGTGCATATCTTTTAAATTAACTCTAGATACGCTGTATGTAAAGCAGTATAACAACTCCTTTGTGAATTGTGGTATCCTGGAAGTGGGTGTAATATTGTGGGGGCGGGGTTTAATTCTAAAAACAAAAATCTTACCGCAGTAATAGCAATATAAGAGAGCACTTTTCAATTTCTACAAATAAGAATTGTCCACAATTCTACAATCTGTCTCTAACTTATTATTGTCATGCAAATAATGATGAAGACCCCTCCATATTAACAAACTATAGCTTTTATACAGATCTAAATCTTGGCAACTTTTTATTTGGTCAGGCTTTGCTCTGTCGAATTAATGAAGAAACCCACAAACCTACTGTGTTGAGCTTGAGCAGAGAACATAACCCTACTCAGTACGAAGAGCGTATGAGAATCCAGAGAGCCGGGGGCAACGTAAGGTGAGGGATTCATACATCTTTAACTGGATTGCTGATATTCTGCAAGTAATCCTTGCCAAATGATCTACCATTAAAGGCGCATGAAAACCATCATTTTTCTTATTATTATTTTTCATGATTCAAATAGAGCATGTGGTTTTACACAGCTTTCCAATTTACTTCTTTTATCCAATTTGCTTTATTCTCTTGGTATCCTTTTTTGAAGTAGCAACAATGCACTACTGGGAGCTATCTGAAGACATCTGGTGAACCTATAAAAAGAGGCATTTATGTGCAGCCACCAATCTGCAGCTAGCTCCCAGTAATGCATTGCTGCTTCTGAGCCTTCCTAGATATGCTTTTCAACTAAAGATACCAAGAGAATGAAGCAAATTAGATAATAGAAGCAAATTGGAAAGTTGTTTAAAATCACATGTTCTGTGTAAATAATGAAAGAAAAATGTTGTGTTTCATGTTCCTGCAACTACAATATTGTTTGATTTCTTTTTTATCCCAAGAACTAGAAGAATAATAGGCCCCCAAAAGAAACCTGCTTTGCAGACGTATATTGTGCATTGCCGTATTGGGCTTATAGTAGCTGTGGATCAGCACAAGACTATTACAAGATTTTGTGGATGGTGTGTTGTGTAGGTTCAGCACAAGTACCGGTACATTACACAGACAAAGCACAAAAGTGCAGTCCTATTTCACTACTGTTTAACCATCAGGGGGAATGTCTTGCTACATTTATTTATTTTTACTGGGTGGCATGGGAGCCTAACATGGAAATGTGACCAGTTCACTTGCATTTGTCTTGCACTACACTCATTTGACTTGTTCATTTTGATCTTTCCCCGTTTTCCTCCCTTTTGGGTGTGGAGGAGCCCCTAGCCCTGGGTGTGTACCGTTTTTTGCAGAATCAGCAAATTCTGTGAAGTGCCAGCCAGTTATCAGCAGGAGCCACATTCCATGTAGTGTTCTGCCCAGGTCTGAAATATCTGTATAAACACAATGTACTGTCTGGATTTTGCCTTTGACCAAACACTGATATTTCTTTTTAATAGCCATAACAGTTCCGACTGCTCCATTGCAAAAAACTTGTCCTTGTGTGTTTGTATACAGATGTGTTTCATATTTTGCATGCGTTTAAAAGCTACAAGAGAAACTGCTTCATGTATAAAAAGTATTACTGTATATAATGTTGTCAGTTATTGTAAGACTATTATTTTCATTATCTTTTTTGTAATGTGCCCCAGTGCTAATTAACAAAACCTTTATGGATTCTTCCCTCTCCCTAACGCAACTATGCTATTGATTTGGCAGTACTTTACTTTCCATATCAAAGAGCTTTCCATTGCAAAAATAAAAAGCTTTAATGTGTTGGCGCCAGCTAGGAGCTGCACATGCCTATAGCTGCTGATCACTCACTGCGTCCTGCCAAGAGCTAAAATTTGTTGTGGCTCCTGTGTGTGACTTTAGCTATGTGCGTAACCCATTTGTTTTGCGGTTAAGAATATATGGGTATATTCTAATGCTTTAGAATAACTTGCCAAGTAATTTATTTACAGAAATCCTCATAGATGGCGAATTTTGCATAAAAGGGATTAGCATATACCCAATAGTAAGCATGGGCTGATAATGCAAACAATTCTATGCTCCTCGCTGCAGCAGTTTAAAGCATTTCACTTTTACATTACACTGTTGATCTAAGTTTAAATTCTGCTTCATGACTCTCAGTTCACCCTCAGCCAGACTTGATTGTATGTTTTTAAATCTTATTCATCTTTGTTACTTAGTAGCTGACTCGTTCCCTTGAAATTTAATTTTTCATTATTGTGGTTTTATAAGAAAAATGCTTAGAAAGACACTTTCTGATTTAGTACATATAACAGATGAATCTCGTTATTTTTGTTGCTAGACATTTGTTTAGTTTATTGGTTCATATAGCTGTACATATTGCAAAAGTGTATCCAACTATCACACAAATGTGTTCTTTTCTGGTTTCAATTTGAGATTTTAAGTTGGTTTGGTAGCCCTCCTTTGCACAGATTCAAGTTTGTTAATATCCTTCTGAAGATATGGCCTCCTGAACTGCACACAATACTCAAGATGACGCCCTAACTAATGATCTATAAAGTGGCATAAGAACCTTACAATCCCCCCCCCCCCCCCCCCGGAACATCCTCTCTGTTACAAATTTTTGTATTATCTGCAAACAGAAGGTAAAGAAGGAAGCTAAATCTGATGACAGTGCTTAACACCTTGCCTGCCAAGGAGAGGGCTGCAGGATCCTATATACAATTACAAGGGCGGCCTGTAATGTAGCTTTTAGTGTGATCCAGAAAACGTCCATAGCTCTGCATAGGTGTGCTATTGTGCTTTGTTGTTTACTCATCATGCCCTTAAAGTTACAATTAAAGGGCCATAATAGTAAAAAACAAATTACATACTCTAATCCATTAAAGCATGTAATTTTAATGACTATCAACCCTAGACTACTGTATTGCTTAACCCCCGCAAATGGGTTCAGCACAGTAGAAATAGCGGATTAGAGAGTGTCATTTTATTTTACTATCATTGCCATTTAAACTGTCATGGTTCAGATAGAGCATACAATTTTAAAATAATTTTCCAATTACACCTATTTACTTGGTATCCTTTGTTAAAAAGCACACCTAGGGCCAGGAGCAGCAAGGCACTACAGGGATCTAGCTGTATATTGGTGGCTACTCTTTTACACCTTTTATCATTGGCTCACCAGATGTCTTCAGCTATGTCCCAATAGTGCATTGCTGCTCAGGAGCTGACTTTAGCTACAGTATGTATTAAACTGCATTGCAGTAGTGCAATAATAAAATGCTGTAACATTTTCTTTTCATACTTTTATGTCCCTTTAAGTAAAAAAACAAACAAATAAATTAGTTTTGTCTTGGCAAGATCTTTTATACCATGTGTGTTTTCTGCAGAGATGGCCGAGTGCTGGGTTTGCTGGAAGTCTCCCGATCTATAGGAGATGGGCAGTTCAAGCGCTGTGGTGTGATAAGCACTCCAGATGTGAAGAGATGTCCCCTCACCCACAGTGACAGGTAAAAAGGCTGAGTAGCTTAAATGTTCAGTGACACAGCTCTGAAGACCAGTTCTTGGAATCATGGCAAAATGAACTTATAGTATTATGCAAGTATTTCTGTGTATTATGTGTAACTTGGCACAATCTTGTGTACGTCATTTATATCCAATAACGCATGAAGTGCTTTAACCCCGTATGATCCAAATGACACCTGTGCTTTAATAAAATCATCTTAAATGAGAAGGACCATATTGCTGGAGCACTTATGGAGCATATACAATGTAATAACACTGCTACGCTGGATCATACATTAGAATAAGGCACATTAATAAAACAGGCTTATTATTGGAGATATTTTTATGTGTTCAGAAGATACTTTGGAACATTTTCCGCTTTGCTTATATTTGTTCTGCCATCGTTTTCTCAAGGGTTTAAATGTGAAACTGCTAACAAATACAGTTGCTTATGACAACAGACAAGTAATAATAATGTAACTGACAGCTCGCAGGAAGTCCTTGTTTCAGTACTTCTGTTCCACAAAATTAATCTCTCATGATTCAGATGGAGCATGCAGTTTTAAACAACTTTCCAATTTTAATATCAAATTTGTTCCATTATCTTGATATCCTTTATTGAAGAGTAAACCTAGGTATGTTCAGGAGCAGCAAAGCAACACTAGGCGGTAGATGAGTAAATCAGTTGAGCCAATGGCAAGAGCAATATATGTGCAGCTACCAATAACCAGCTAGTTCCCAGTAATGTATTGTTGCTCCTGAGTCTGATAAGGTATTCTTTTCAACAAAGAATGTCAGCAGAACAAAGCAAATTTCATGATAAAAGTAAATTGAAAAGTTGTTTAAAACTGCATGCTGTGTCTTAATCATGAAAGTTGAATTTTGACTTTGTCCCATTAAATGATGGAATTTTGGCAAATTTTCCAAAATCTATTATTTTTCTAATCTGCTGATCATTGTGCCTTATCAGTCACAAACATAAACCATATTCACACCATGATCTGTCACAAACTGTAGTTAAAACCCCAAATTTCTTTCCTAAGATACGGTGAGTCCACGGCTTAAGTAATTACTGTTGGGAATATCACTCCTGGCCAGCAGGAGTCGTCAAAGAGCACCACAGTTAAACTGCTAAGTATCACTCCCTTACCTACAACCCCCAGTCATTCTCTTTGCCTTCGGTGCATGGAGGAGGTGAAGTTTAGGTGTCTGAAGAAAAATTTTGATTTCATCTACAAGCAAGTTTTGTGGTATAGCCTTAGTCCACGTCATTCCTTGCAGTCGGGTAGTGGTGGCTTTAAAGCAGTTAGTAACTTGTAAAGAGGTACTTACTGAGTTTTCCTAACAATTGCTGCCCTAGTTTAGAAAGCCAGAGTTGGCTACTCTGTTCTTTCTTTTTCAAAGGTCTCTGTGAGGAACTGTGTCTTCTCATACCTTGTAACTGTCTACATGCCGGACAGCGGAGCAGGTAAGTGCTGTTTCTTCCAGTTAGGGAGACCATGCACTTAACAAATTAAGACACTGCTTTTTTTATTGGGACATAGATAATCCTGTTGTATGCGTTACACTGTGGCATGAAGCAGGCACTGTAGAATTTGCGAGACTAACATTTAATCTCTTTTAAAAAGAAAGGGTAAAATGTTTTTATTAGGCTTTATTTTCTGACACATATTTACTTGATAAAACAATACAAGTTTAAACTGAAAGTAAGGCTGCATTTTCTATTTCAGCAGCTTATTCATTTCCCCATTGCTTTAAAATAAAACGATGCAATATTTTAAACTGTCAGGTTTGCAAAACCGGTTATTTCTGGTACTCAGTGTACCAGGAAGCTATTTTTAGTGCCTCTCTGTGTTGCAGCAGCAATTTTAGTTCAGCAGTTGCGGTCACATGACCGGCTTTACTTCATAACGTTTCTGAGGAAAAATTTGTTTTTCTCCATTTCTGGGTGATCCAGTCTTAATTGGTAGCGGTAAGGCACCTCAGTAATTAAGGTGTGGGGTTGCCTGAGGGGTATTTTAGAAGTTTATTTGATGTTTATTAAATGTTTTTTCTTAACTTTTCCCACATAATGTTAGCTGGGGATCGATCCTAATTTGGGTTAAAAGTGAATTTTTTTGCTTGGCTTATTTTAATTAAATATAAAAATTCTTGAAACTTATCTGTACTAGTTTATTTACTGTTTCACAACATGTCTGATATGGAGCAAGAGCCTTCTCTAATGAATTCATGCTTATTATGTTTAGATGCACAAATTGCAGCTCCTATGCAATTTTGTTCTTCATGTGTCAAGAAAACCTTGCAAAATAAAGGTAACATTTTTGAGCCTAATGTCTCTCAGGATGATGTTTTAAAATAATACCTCAGCTTTCTCCTGCTATGTCTCAAGCCTCAATGGCGTCACATGCAGTGCCTTGCGGTTCCTCTATCTCCTAGTGGAGTTTATTTAAAAGCAGAAATTGCTGCCCATGTATCTTCAGCTGTATCTGCGGCATTAGCTGCCATTCCCAGATTACAGAAAAATCTAGAAATTCAGAAAGTAAGGTGCCTGTCCTCAGTTCTGCTTCCCAAGTTGCCCTTTCTCATAAGTCTGATGAAGAAGATACATCTGGACTTTCTGAGGGTGAAATCTCAGATTCGGACAGTATAATTCCTTCTTCTGAGACTGAGGTGGTATCCTTCAGATTTAAGCTTGAACACCTTTGTGTATTGTTAAAGGAGGTTTCTCTTGTTAAGTGTATCCAGTCCACGGATCATCCATTACTTATGGGATATTCTCCTTCCCAACAGGAAGTTGCAAGAGGATCACCCCAGCAGAGCTGCTATATAGCTCCTCCCCTAACTGCCATACCCAGTCATTCTCTTGCAACCCTCAACATAGATGGAGGTCGTGAGAGGAGTGTGGTGTTTTATACTTAATTAATTCTTCAATCAAAAGTTTGTTATTTTTAAATGGCACCGGAGTGTGCTGTTTTTTCTCAGGCAGTATTTGGAAGAAGAATCTGCCTGCGTTTTCTATGATCTTAGCAGAAGTAACTAAGATCCACTGGCTGTTCTCACACATTCTGAGGAGTGGGGTAACTTCAGAAAGGGAATGGCGTGCGGGGTCTCCTGCAACTAAGGTATGTGCAGTAAAATATTTTTCTAAGGAATGGAATTGACTAAGAAAATACTGCTGATACCGAAGTAATGTAAGTAAAGCCTTAAATGCAGCAAAAGTGACTGGTATCAGGCTTATTAATGTATGTGCAGTAAAATAATTTTCTAAGGAATGGAATTTGACTAAGAAAATGCTGCTAATACTGAAGTAATGTAGTAAAGCCTTAAATGCAGTAGAAGCGACTGGTATCAGGCTTATCAATAGAGATACATACTCTTTAAAAAAGGATGTTTAAAACGTTTGCTGGCATGTTTAATCGTTTTTTGAGGTACATTTGTGATAAAACTTATTGGGGCATAATTTTTTCCACATGGCTGACTTATTTTCTGCATAGAAACAGTTAACTGAGGCTTCCCACTGTTGTAATAATGAGTGGGAGGGGCCTATTTTAGCGCTTTTTGCGCAGTTAAAATTAAAAAATGAATCATCCAGATTCCCTCAGCAGTCCCATGAATACTACAGGACATCTCTAAAAGGCTAAAAAGACTTCCAAAATCGTTTATAGGGAAGGTAATCCACAGCTCAGCTGTGGCAGTTTTGTTGTCTGTTAAAAAACGTCTGTCGTTTTTTTGATCTGTTTATTGCATTAAGGGGTTAATCATCCATTTGCAAGTGGGTGCAATGCTCTGCTGACTTGTTACATACACTGTAAAAATGTTGTTAGTGTAACTGCCTTTTTTCACTGTTATTTCAAATTTTGTCAAAATGTGTTTCTCTTAAAGGCACAGTAACGTTTTTTATATTGCTTGTTAACTTGCTTTACAGTGTTTTTCCAAGCTTGCTAGTCTCATTGCTAGTCTGTACAAACATGTCTGAAACAGAGGATACTTGTTCATTATGTTTAAAAGCCATGGTGGAGCCCCATAGGAGAATGGGTACTAAATGTATTGATTTCACCTTAAACAGTAAAGATCAGTCTTTATCTATAAAAGAATTGTCACCAGAGGGGTCTGTCGAGGGGGAAGTTATGCCGACTAACTCTCCCCACGTGTCAGACCCTTCGCCTCCCGCTCAGGGGACACACGCTAATATGGCGCCAAGTACATCAGGGACGCCCATAGCGATCACTTTGCAGGACATGGCTGCAATCATGAATAATACCCTGTCAGAGGTATTATCCAGATTGCCTGAATTGAGAGGCAAGCGCAATAGCTCTGGGGTTAGACGAGATACAGAGCGCGTAGATGCTGTAGAGCCATGTCTGATACTGCGTCACAATATGCAGAACCTGAGGACGGAGAGCTTCAGTCTGTGGGTGACGTCTCTGATTCGGGGAGACCTGATTCAGAGATTTCTAATTCTAAATTTAAGCTTGAGAACCTCCGTGTATTGTTTGGGTAGGTATTAGCTGCTCTGAATGACTGTGACACAATTGCAGTGCCAGAGAAATTGTGTAGGCTGGATAAATACTATGTAGTGCCGGTGAGTACTGATGTTTTTCCAATACCTAAAAGGCTTACAGAAATTATTAGTAAGGAATGGGATAGGCCCGGTGTGTCCTTTTCCCCACCTCCTATATTTAGAAAAATGTTTCCAATAGATGCTAGACTGTCCCTAAGGTGGAGGGAGCAGTTTCTACTTTAGCAAAGCGTTCCACTATACTGGTTGAGGACAGTTGTGCTTTTTCAGATCCAATGGATAAAAAATTGGAGGGTTACCTTAAGAAAATGTTTATTCAACAAGGTTTTATTTTACAGCCCCTTGCATGCATTGCGCCTGTCACTGCTGCGGCGGCATTCTGGTTTGAGGCCCTGGAAGAGGCCATCCATGCAGCTCCGTTGACTGAAATTGTTGACAAGCTTAGAACTCTTAAGCTAGCTAACTCATTTGTTTCTGATGCCATTGTTCATTTGACTAAACTAACAGCTAAGAATTCAGGATTCGCCATCCAGGCGCGTAAGGCGCTACGGCTCAAATCCTGGTCAGCTGATGTGACTTCAAAGTCTAAATAACTCAACATTCCTTTCAAGGGGCAGACCTTATTCGGGCCTGGTTGAAAGAAATTATTGCTGACATTACTGGAGGTAAGGGTCATACCCTTCCGCAGGACAGGGCCAAATCAAAGGCCAAACAGTCTAATTTTCGTGCCTTTCGAAATTCCAAGGCAGGTGCAGCATCAACTTCCTCTGCTTCAAGACAAGAGGAACTTTTGCTCAATCTAAGCAGGCCTGGAAACCTAACCAGTCCTGGAACAAAGGCAAGCAGGCCAGAAAGCCTGCTGCTGCCTCTAAGACAGCATGAAGGAACGGCCCCCTATCCGGTGACGGATCTAGTAGGGGGCAGACTTTTTCTCTGCGCCCAGGCGTGGGCAAGAGATGTTCAGGATCCCTGGGCGTTGGAGATCATATCTCAGGGATATCTTCTGGACTTCAAAGCTTTCCCTCCACAAGGGAGATTTCATCTTTCATGGTTATCTGCAAATCAGATAAAAGAGGCATTCCTACGCTGTGTGCAAGACCTCCTAGTAATGGGAGTGATCCATCCAGTTCCGCGGACGGAACAAGGACAGGGTTTTTATTCAAATCTGTTTGTGGTTCCCAAAAAAGAGGGAACCTTCAGACCAATTTTGGATCTAAAGATCTTAAACAAATTCCTCAGAGTTCCAGCTTTCAAAATGGAAACTATTCGGACCATCCTACCCATGATCCAAGGGGGTCAGTACATGACCACAGTGGACTTAAAGGATGCCTACCTTCACATACCGATTCACAAAGATCATCATCGGTTCCTAAGGTTTGCCTTTCTAGACAGGCATTACCAATTTGTAGCTCTTCCCTTCGGGTTGGCTATAGCCCCGAGAATCTTTACGAAGGTTCTGGGCTCACTTCTGGTGGCTCTAAGACCGCGAGGCATAGCGGTGGCTCCGTATCTAGACGACATCCTGATACAGGCGGCAAGCCTTCAAATTGCCAAGTCTCATACAGAGATAGTTCTGACATTTCTGAGATCGCACGGGTGGAAAGTGAACGAGGAAAAGAGTTCTCTATCCCCACTCACAAGAGTCTTCTTCTTAGGGACTCTTATAGATTCTGTAGAGATGAAAATTTACCTGACGGTGTCCAGGTTATCAAAGCTTCTAAATGCTTGCCGTATTCTTCATTCCATTCCGTGCCCTTTGGTGGCTCAGTGTATGGAGGTGATCGGCTTAATGGTAGCGGCAATGGACATAGTGCCATTTGCGCGCCTACATCTCAGACCGCTGCAATTATGCATGCTAAGTCAGTGGAATGGGGATTACACAGATTTGTCCCCTCTGCTAAATCTGGATCTAGAGACCAGAGATTCTCTTCTCTGGTGGTTGTCTCGGGTCCACCTGTCCAAGGGTATGACCTTTCGCAGGTCAGATTGGAAGATGCCAGCCTTCTAGGTTGGGGTGCAGTCTGGAACTCCCTGAAGGCACAGGGATCGTGGACTCAGGAGGAGAAACTCCTTCCGATAAATATTCTGGAGTTAAGAGCAATATTCAATGCTCTTCTGGCTTGGCCTCAGCAACACTGAGGTTCATCAGATTTCAGTCGGACAATATCACGACTGTGGCTTACATCAACCATCAAGGGGGAACCAGGAGTTCCCTAGTGATGATAGAACTGGGAGGCGGATTTTCTAAGTCGCCAGACTTTTCACCCGGGGGAGTGGGAACTCCATCCGGAGGTGTTTGCTCAGTTGATTCATTGTTGGGGCAAATCAGAGTCGGATCTCATGGCGTCTCGCCAGAACGCCAAGCTTCCTTGTTACGGATCCAGGTCCAGGGACCCAGAAGCGACGCTGATAGATGCTCTAGCAGCGCCTTGGTTCTTCAACCTGGCTTATGTGTTTCCACCGTTTCCTCTGCTCCCTCGACTGATTGACAAAATCAAACAGGAGAGAGCATCTGTGATTCTAATAGCGCCTGCGTGGCCACACAGGACCTGGTATGCAGACCTAGTGGACATGTCATCCTTTCCACCATGGACTCTGCCTCTAAGACAGGACCTTATAATACAAGGTCCTTTCAATCATCCAAATCTAATTTCTCTGAGACTGACTGCATGGAGATTGAACGCTTGATTCTATCAAAGCGTGGCTTCTCCGAGTCAGTCACTGATACCTTAATACAGGCACGAAAGCCCGTTACCAGGATAATCTATCACAAGATATGGCGTACATATCTTTACTGGTGTGAATCCAAGAATTACTCATGGAGTAAGGTTAGGATTCCTAGGATATTATCTTTTCTCCAAGAGGGTTGGACAAAAGATTATCAGCTAGTTCTTTAAAGGGACAGATTTCTGCTCTGTCTATTCTTTTGCACAAGCGTCTGGCAGAAGTTCCAGACGTCCAGGCATTTTGTCAGGCTTTGGTTAGAATTAAGCCTGTGTTTAAATCTGTTGCTCCCCCATGGAGCTTAAACTTGGTTCTTAAAGTTCTTCAAGGAGTTCCGTTTGAACCCCTTCATTCCATTGATATTAAGCTTTTATCTTGGAAAGTTCTGTTTTGATGGCTATTTCCTCGGCTCGGAGAGTCTCTGAGCTATCTGCCTTACAATGTGATTCTCCTTATCTGAATTTTTATGCAGATAAGGTAGTTCTGCGTACCAGACCTGGGTTTTTACCTAAGGTGGTTTCTAACAAGAATATCAAACAAGAGATTGTTGTTCCATCATTGTGTCCTAATCCTTCTTCAAAGAAGGAACGTCTTTTACATAATCTGGACGTAGTCCGTGCCTTGAAGTTTTACTTACAAGCTACTAAAGATTTTCGTCAAACATCTTTCCTGTTTGTCATTTATTCTGGACAGAGGAGAGGTTAAAAAGCTTCGGCAACCTCTCTTTCCTTTTGGCTTCGGAGTTTTATACGCCTAGCCTATGAGACTGCTGGACAGCAGCCCCCTGAAAGAATTACAGCTCATTCTACTAGAGCTGTGGCTTCCTCCTGGGCCTTTAAAAATGAGGCCTCTGTTGAACAGATTTGCAAGGCCGCGACTTGGTCTTCGCTTCACACTTTTTCAAAATTTTACAAATTTGATACTTTTGCTTCTTCGGAGGCTGTTTTTGGGAGAAAGGTTCTTCAGGCAGTAGTTCCTTCCGCTTAATCCCTGCCTTGTCCCTCCCATCATCCGTGTACTTTAGCTTTGGTATTGGTATCCCATAAGTAATGGATGATCCGTGGACTGGATACACTTAACAAGAGAAAACATAATTTATGCTTACCTGATAAATTTATTTCTCTTGTAGTGTATCCAGTCCACGGCCCGCCCTGTCATTTTAAGGCAGGTCTAAAATTTTATTCAACTACAGTCACCACTGCACCCTATGGTTTCTCCTTTCTCTGTTTGTTTCGGTCGAATGACTGGATATGGCAGTTAGGGGAGGAGCTATATAGCAGCTCTGCTGGGGTGATCCTCTTGCAACTTCCTGTTGGGAAGGAGAATATCCCATAAGTAATGGATGATCCGTGGACTGGATACACTACAAGAGAAATAAATTTATCAGGTAAGCATAAATTATGTTTTTAGCTACTTTAGATTACTCCGATACCCCTGTCGTATCTAGTAAACTTAATAGTTTATTTGATGAACCTTCCACTTCAGAGGTTTTTCCTGTGCTAGAGAGATTATCTCACAGGAATGGAAGAAACCAGGGATGTCTTTTTTCCTCATCTCCCATTTTTAAGAAAATGTTTCCTGTCAAGGACTCCATTAAAGACCCCTGGTATACTGTACCCAAAGTTGAAGGTGCCATTTCCACTCTGGCTAAGAGAACCACTATTCCTATTGAGGATAGCTGCTCTTTTAAGGATCCGATGTACAAGAAGCTGGAGGCTTATTTGAAAAAGACTTATGTTCATCAAGGTCTACACTGGCAACCTGCGGTGTGTATTGCCACCGTGACTAGTGTGGCATCTTATTGGTTCAACGCCTTGTCTGATTCTCTTCAAAGTAGAGACTTCCTTGGATGAAATTCAAGATAGAATTAAAGCTCTTAAGTTGGCCTATTCCTTTATTGCAGATGCCATTTTAGCGTTTGTTAGACTAGGAGCTAAAACTTCTAGCTTCACTGTCCTAGCCCGCAGGGCGTTATGTTTGAAATTCTGGTCTGCGGACATTTCCTCTAAAGTCAAGCTTCTGGCGAATCCTTACAAGGGCAAAACCTTGTTTGGACCCGGTTTGGCAAAAATTATCTCTATTACAGGTGGAAAAGGGTCTTTTCTACCTCAAGATAAGAAGAATAGGCCTTGAGGATGTCAGAGTAATTTTCGTTCCTTTCATAACTTCAGAGGAAAGCCTTCTCCTTCTTCCAAGCAGGAATAATCCAAGTCTTCTTGGAACAAGGGAAAACGATCATAGAAACCTGCAGTTGATTCCAAATCAGCATGAAGGGTTTGCCCCCGATCCTGGATCGGATTATGTGGGGAGCAGACTTTCTCAGTTCTCTCAAGCCTGGTTACGAGATGTCCCAGATACCTGGACTGTGGACATAGTATCCCAGGGTTACAAATTGGAATTCAAGACTTCCTCCCAGAGGCAGATTCCTTCTCTCAAGATTATCTGCAGACCAGATAAAGAGAGAAGCGTTCTTGAAATGTATACAACATCTTTCCTCCCTGGGAGTGATAGTTCCAGTGCAGGAACAGGGTCTCAGGTTCTACTCCAACCTATTTGTGGTTCCCAAAAAAGAGGGAACTTTCCATGCCATTCTAGACTTGAAGTGTCTTAACAAGTTTCTGAAACTTCCATTCTTCCTTACGTGCAAGAGGGTTAGTTCATGACAACCATAGGCCTAAAGGATGCGTATCTTCATGTTCCTATTCACAAGGACCATCACAGATTCCTGAGATTTGCCTTTCTTGACAAACATTTCCAGTTCGTGGCTCTTCCATTTGGTCTAGCCACAGCTCCCAGAATTTTTTCAAGGGTTCTGGGGGCTCTTTTGGCAGTGATCCATTCTCGTGGAATTGCTGTGGCACCCTACCTGGACGACATATTGGTTCAGGCGCCATCTTTTTTACTAGCAAAATCTCACACCAAGATATTGTTGTCTTTTCTTCGTTCCCACGGTTAGAATGTGACTGGAAAAAAGCTCCCTTTCCCCTGCTACAAGAGTAGTGTTCTTAGGGACCATAATAGATTCTCTATGGATGAAGATTTTTCTGACAGAGGTCAGGAAAAACAAAATCATTTCCTCTTGCCTCTCTCTTCAGGCTTCTGCTCATCCTTCAGTGGCTCAATGTATGGAAGTAATCGGTCTGATGGTGGCTTCCATGGACATCATTCCTTTTTCTTGATTCCATTTGAGAGCTCTCCAGTTGTGCATGCTCAGACAACGGAATGGCGACCATGCAGATTTATCTCGGAGAATAGAGTTAGATCAGTCATCAAGGGATTCTCTCCCAGGGCACATGCTTTCGAAGACCTTCCTGGGTGATCGTGACCACGGACGCTAGCCTGCTGAGTAGCAGTCTGGAACTCGTTAAAAGCTCAGGGCCTTTGGACTCGGGAGGAATCTGCTCTTCCCATCAACATCTTGGAGTTGAGAGCGATTTACAATGCTCTATTGGCTTGGCCTCGGTTGTCCTCAGTCCAGTTTATTAGGTTCCAGTCAGACAACATAACCTCTGTAGCTTACATCAATCACCAGGGAGGAACTCGGAGTTCCTTAGCCATGAAGGAGGTTATTCAGATTCTTCAGTGGGCTGAGACCCACAATTGCCATCCACATTCCAGGAGTAGACAACTGGGAAGCGGATTTTCTGAGCAGACAGACTTTTCATCCTGGGGAGTGGGAACTCTATCTGGAGGTGTTTTCCAGCTTAGTCCTCAAATGAGGGGTGCCGGACTTAGATCTGATGGCGTCCTGTCAGAACACCAAGCTTCCAAGGTACGGTTCAAGGTCAAGAGATCCACAGGCCGTTCTTTATTCTCTGTATTCTCTATCAGAACAATTGATAATAGGAGTAAATTAGAAAGTTGCTTACATTTCCAAGAAAAAACTTGGGTTCAGTGTCCCTTTAAGTTGTTATCTTGGAAGGTTTTGTTTCTTGTTGCTATCGCTTCTGCTTGAAGAATCTCGGAACTCTCAGCTCTGCAGTGTTATTACCCTGATCTTATTTTTCATGCCGATAAGGCGGTTCTTCGTACTAAGTTAGTTTTCCTTCCTAAGGTTGTTTCTAATAGAAATATCAATAAGGAAATTGTTGTTCCCTCTGTGTCTTAATCCTTCTTATTCCAAAGAATGTTTGTTACACAATTTGGATGTTGTAAGTGCTCTTAAATTCTACTTACAGGCGACTAAGGATTTTCGCCAGTCCTCTGCCCTTTTTGTCTGTTTCTCTGGGAAACGTAAAGGTCAGAAAGCTACTGCAACTACTCTTTCTTTTTGGTTACAAAGTATAATTCGTTTGGCTTATGAGACTGCTGGACAGCAGCCTCCTGAGAGAATTACGGCTCATTCCACAAGAGCTGTTTCCTCTTCTTGGGCTTTCAAAAATGAAGCTTCTGTGGAACAAATTTGCAAGGCTGCAAATTGGTCTTCTCTACATAACATTTTCAAAATTTTACAAATTTGATACTTTTACCTCGGCTGAGGCTTTTCTCTTGTAAGGTGTATCCAGTCCACGGATCATCCATTACTTGTGGGATATTCTCATTCCCAACAGGAAGTTGCAAGAGGACACCCACAGCAGAGCTGTAATATAGCTCCTCCCCTAACTGTCATAGCCAGTCATTCTCTTGCAACTCTCAACAAGCTAGGATGTTGTAGGAGAGAGTGGTTAAATATATTTAGTTTATTTTCTTCAATCAAAAGTTTGTTATTTTTAAATAGTACCGGAGTTGTGCTATTTTATCTCAGGCAGCAAATAGAAGAAGAATCTGCCTGAGGTTTCTATGATCTTAGCAGGTTGTAACTAAGATCCATTGCTATTCTCACATGTGTCTGAGGGGATTACACAGATGAGGTAACTTCAGCGAGAGAATGGCGTGCAGTTTATTCTGCTATCAGGTATGTGCAGTTACAATTTTTTCTAGAGATGGAAAACACTAGAAAATGCTGCTGATACCGGATTAATGTAAGTTAAGCCTGAATACAGTGATTTAATAACGACTGGTATCATGCTTACTCCCAGGGGTAATACCCTTATGATATTGCAATATAAACGTTTGCTGGCATGTTTAATCGTTTTTATATATGCATTGGTGATAAAACTTTATTGGGGCCTAGTTTTTTCCACATGGCTGGCTTAAATTTTGCCTAGAAACAGTTTCCTGAGGCTTTCCACTGTTGTAGTATGAGTGGGAGGGGCCTATTTTTGCGCTTTTTTGCGCAGTTAAAATTACAAACTGTGACATCCAGCTTCCCTCAGGAGTCCCCTGTATGCTATAGGACATCTCTAAAGGGCTCAAAGGCTTTCCAAAGTCGTTTATTGGGGAAGGTAGGACCACAGCTTGCTGTGGCAGTTGGTTGTGACTGTTAAAAAAACAAACAAAAAAAAAAAGTCTATTTCGTTTTTTTGATCCGTTTTTTGAACTAAGGGGTTAATCATCCATTTGCAAGTGGATGCAATGCTCTGCTCAGCCTATTACATACACTGTAAAAATTTCGTTTGATTTACTGCATTTTTTCACTGTTTTTCAAATTCTGACAAAATTTGTTTCTCTTAAAGGCACAGTACCGTTTTTTATATTTGCTTGTTAACTTGATTTAAAAAGTTTTCCAAGCTTGCTAGTCTCATTGCTAGTCTGTATAAACATGTCTGACATAGAAGAAACTCCTTGTTCATTATGTTTAAAAGCCATGGTGGAACCCCCTCTTAGAATGTGTAGCAAATGTACTGATTTCATTTTATGCAATAAAGATCATATTCTGTTTTTAAAAAAATTATCACCAGAGGAATCTGATGAGGGGAAAGTTATGCCGACTAACTCTCCCCACGTGTCAGACCCTTTGACTCCCGCCCAAGGGTCTCACGCTCAAATGGCGCCAAGTACATCTAGGGCGCCCATAGCGTTTACTTTACAAGACATGGCGGCAGTCATGGATAATACACTGTCAGCGGTATTAGCCAGACTACCTGAACTTAGAGGTTAGCGAGATAGCTCTGGGGTGAGACAAAATGCAGAGCATACTGACGCTTTAAGAACCATGTCTGATACTGCCTCACAATATGCAGAAGCTGAGGAAGGAGAGCTTCAGTCAGTGGGTGATGTTAATGACTCAGGAAAGATACCTGATTCTAATATTTCTACATTTAAATTTAAGCTTGAACACCTCAGTGTGTTACTTAGGGAGGTTTTAGCTGCTCTGAATGACTGTGATACCATTGCAGTGCCAGAGAAATTTTGTAGACTGGATAAATGCTTTGCAGTGCCGGTGTGTACTGATGTTTTTCCAATACCTAAAAGGTTTACAGAAATTATTAATAAGGAATGGGATAGACCAGGTGTGCCGTTCTCTTCCCCTCCTATTTTTAGAAAAATGTTTTCCAATAGATGCCACCACACGGGACTTATGGCAGACAGTCCCTAAGGTGGAGGGAGCAGTTTCTACTCTAGCAAAGCGTACTACTATCCCTGTCGAGGACAGTTGTGCTTTTTTAGAGCCAATGGATAAAAAAATTAGAAGGTTACCTTAAGAAAATATTTATTCAACAAGGTTTTATCCTACAGCCCATTGCATGCATTGCCCCTGTCACTGCTGCTGCGGCGTACTGGTTTGAGTCTCTGGAAGAGGCTTTACAGGTAGAGACTCCATTGGATGACATACTTGGCAAACTTAGAGCACTTAAGCTAGCCAATTATTTTATTTCTGATGCCATTGTTCATTTGAATAAACTAACGGCTAAGAATTCTGGTTTTGCTATACAGGCGCGCAGAGCGCTATGGCTTAAATCATGGTCAGCTGACGTGACTTTAAAATCAAAGCTACTTAACATTCCCTTCAAGGGGCAGACCCTATTCGGGCCTGGTTTGAAGGAGATTATTGCTGATATCACGGGAGGAAAAGGTTGTGCCCTTCATCAGGACAGGTCCAAATCTAGGGCCAAACAGTCTAATTTTCGTGTCTTTCGAAACTTCAAGGCAGGTGCGGCATCAACTTCCTCTAATAATAAACAAGAGGGAACTTTTGCTCAATCCAAGACGGTCTGGAGACCAAACCAGACCTGGAAAAAAGGTAAGCAGGTCAAAAAGCCTGCTGCTGCCTCTAAGACAGCATGAAGGAACGACCCCCTATCCGGTAACGGATCTAGTAGGGGGCAGACTTTCACTCTTCGCCCAGGCGTGGGCAAGAGATGTTCAGGATCCCTGGGCGTTGGAAATTATATCCCAGGGATATCTTCTGGACTTCAAAGCTTCCCCCCCAAAAGGGAGATTTCACCTTTCACAATTATCTGCAAACCAGATAAAGAGTGAGGCATTCTTACACTGTGTATGAGACCTCCTAGTTATGGGAGTGATCCATCCAGTTCCAAAGGAGGAACAGGAACAGGGTTTTTACTCAAATCTGTTTGTGGTTCCCAAAAAAGAGGGAACCTTCAGACCGATTTTGGATCTAAAGATCTTAAACAAATTCCTCAAAGTTCCGTCGTTCAAGATGGAAACTATTCGTACCATCCTACCACTGATCCAGGAGGGTCAATATATGACTACAGTGGATCTAAAGGATGCTTATCTTCACATTCCGATACACAAAGATCATCATCGGTTTCTCAGGTTTGCCTTTCAAGACAGGCATTACCAGTTGTAGCTCTTCCCTTTGGATTAGCTACAGCCCCAAGAATCTTTACAAAGGCGGTCCTAAGGCCGCGGGGCATAGCAGTAGCCCCTTATTTAGACGACATCCTGATACAGGCGTCAAACTTCCAAATTGCCAAGTCTCATACGGACGTAGTACTGGCATTTCTGAGGTCGCATGGGTGGAAAGTGAACGAGGAAAAGTGTTCTCTATCCCCACTCACAAGAGTTTCCTTTCTAGGGACTCTGATAGATTCTGTAGAAATGAAAATTTACCTTGACGGAGTCCAGGTTATCAAAGCTTCTAAATTCCTGTCGGGTTCTTCATTCCATTCCACGCCCTTTGGTGGCTCAGTGTATGGAAGTAATCGGCTTAATGGTAGCGGCAATGGACATAGTGCCGTTTGCACGCTTACATCTCAGACCGCTGCAACTATGCAGGCTCAGTCAGTGGAGCAGGGATTACACAGATTTGGCCCCTCAACTGAATCTGGACCAAGAGACCAGGGATCCTCTTCCCTGGTGGCTATCTCGGGTTCTTCTGTCCAAAGGTATTACCTTCGCAGGCCAGATTGGACTATTGTAACAACAAATGCCAGCCTTCTAGGTTGGGGTGCAGTCTGGAACTCCCTGAAGGCTCAGGGATCGTGGACTCAGGAGGAGTCTCTCCTTCCAATAAATATTCTGGAACTAAGAGCGATATTCAAGGCTCTTCAGGTTTGGCCTCAGTTAGCAACTCTGAGGTACATCAGATTTCAGTCGGTCAACATCACGACTGTAGCTTACATCAACCATCGAGGGGGAACAAGAAGTTCCCTAGAGATGTTAGAAGTTTCAAAACTAATTCACTGGGCAGAGATTCACTCTTGCCACCTATCAGCTATCCATATCCCAGGTGTAGAGCACTGGGAGGCGGATTTTCTAAGTCGTCAGACATTTCTTCCGGGAGAGTGGGAACTTCATCCGGAGGTATTTGCACAACTGATTCTCCGTTGGGGCAAACCAGAACTGGATCTCATGGCGTCTCGCCAGAACGCCAAGCTTCCGTGTTACGGATCCAGGTCCAGGGATCCCAAGGCGACACTGATAGATACTCTAGCAGCGCCCTGGTCTTTCAACCTGGCTTATGTGTTTCCACCGTTTCCTCTGCTCCCTCGACTGATTGCCAAGATCAAGCAGGAGAGAGCATCAGTGATTCTGATAGCACCTGCGTGGCCACGCAGGACCTGGTATGCAGATCTAGTGGACATGTCATCCTTTCCACCATGGTCTCTGCCTCTGAGACAGGACCTTCTACTTCAGGGTCCTTTCAACCATCCAAATCTAATTTCTCTGAGGCTGACTGCCTGGAGATTGAATGCTTGATTTTATCAAAGCGTGGCTTCTCCGAGTCAGTTATTGATACCTTAATACAGGCACGAAAGCCTGTCACCAGGAAAATTTACCATAAGGTATGGCGTAGATATCTTTATTGGTGTGAATCCAAGGGTTACTCATGGAGTAAGGTCAGGATTCCTAGGATTTTATCTTTTCTCCAAGAAGGTTTGGAAAAAGGATTGTCAGCTAGTTTCTTAAAGGGACAGATTTTTGCTCTGTCTATTCTTTTGCACTAGCGTCTGGCAGATGTTCCAGACGTTCAGGCATTTTGTCAGTCTTTAGTTTGAATCAAGCCTGTGTTTAAACCTGTTGCTCCACCATGGAGCTTAAACTTGGTTCTTAAGGTTCTTCAAGGAGTTCCGTTTGAACCTCTTCATTCCATAGATATCAAACTTTTATCTTGGAAAGTTCTTTTTTTTTTTTTTTGGTAGCTATTTCCTCGGCTCGTAGAGTCTCTGAGCTATCTGCCTTACAATGTGATTCTCCTTATCTGATTTTTCATACGGATAAGGTAGTCCTGCGTACCAAACCTGGGTTCTTACCTAAGGTGGTATCTAACAAGAATATCAATCAAGAGATTGTGGTTCCATCCTTGTGTTACACAATCTGGACGTGGTCTGTGCTTTAAAGTTTTACTTACAAGCTACTAAAGATTTTCGTCAAACATCTGCTTTGTTTGTTGTCTACTCTGAACAGAGGAGAGGTCAAAAGGCTTTGGCAATCTCTTTTTCTTTTTGGCTAAGAAGCTTAATCCGCTTAGCCTATGAGACTGCTGGACAGCAGCCTCCTGAAAGGATTACAGCTCAGTCCACTAGAGCTGTGGCTTCCACTTGGGCCTTTAAAAATGAGGCTTCTGATTGTTGCAGGAGGGAGGCGGAGCCAACAGCCAAACTGAAAGGAAGCAACTAGCAGAGGCTCCGTGTACAAACTATATAATTTAAACATTTTGGCCAAAAAACACACCCCAAAATTAATATATTCTGAGGAGCAAAGACCTGTGACACCCTGCAGCCCAACTTTCAAGATTTTAGAGCTGTGAGAAAGAGCGGCACCGAAATACAGAGAAGTGCTGCCGGGCAGCAAAGACCCGCTCTAACATCCGAAAGCCGGGGGCTACACTACACACCGGGACACAAGTCACAGACCAACAGGCAAGCAGTGACTCCGGAGGGACAGAACTCCGCTCCGGAACCGACGGAGCAAGTTTTCAAGCCTTGGAGTCACCGGAGCTATAAGCAGCAGAGGAGTCATCAACCGAGACACGGATATCCAACCGAGAAACACCGGAGGGGTAAGCAAAAAGCCCGAATTACCCCTAGAACTAACTCCCAAAGCATTAACCCATATTGATAAAGGGTCAGACATTTAGGTGGGGGAGCCACAGCTTAATAAAAACAGAACGCAGACAAGAGGACAGTGGCGCGAAAATACGCCATTTTGAAAGAAAAGCCACATTATATATATATATGCTACGGCTTCACTAATAAAGTTTGCGTTACCCCACATAAATAAATATACCTAAAAGGGAAGGGAAAAGGCTACAAGAACAGGAGCAGATCACTCTCAGAGGCTCCTAACAAGGCAGTTTGCAAAATTGGTCCCGGTGAAGGGAAAGTACACCACAGTGAAAACAGACGATACACTCCTCATACACATTGAATCAACCAATTTTTCGAACTGTATTCACAATATATGTCAGTGAACATTAAGATAAAGCAACAGAAAGGGGAATTAGGGTCATAACCCCACGTACACAGACAGAAACCTGCTGAATAATCTGTCCCTCCAACACAGAAACCACTAGACAGCTGCAGGGCCAGCTCACAGGAAATATAATAATCTAAAACCCTCTAACTTCAGACATCCTCACTGTTGTCCTGGAGACTCAGATAGGGGTGCAATACAACTTCTGGGAGCAGAAGAGAATAGATTACCAGAAACACCCTAAATATATATATATATAAAGATATCACAACATCACTGATTTCCCAGAGGAAGTGGGGGCTACAGAAATATGAAACTGTGTGATGGGCCTAATGTTTGAAATGTGAACAACTACTCAGATTATGCTGGGGGAAAAGATTCTTTAGCTACAACAAAGAAAACTGTGTCATATTGATGTTTATGATGATATAGAAATAACTTTCACACCTCTTGTTGCTATTTATAATTATTGCCTGCTTTACCAATTGCATCAAGGTAAACTTAGGGTCACGCTAACAAGTGAGGGGATATAGGTTGCCACAACTTATAACTTTGAACACGTCTGCAGCCTAAACAGCTACTGAGCAAAGGGGCTATCCACTTATTTATTACTCTTACCTCCCTCCTTTTTTGCAAATCTCTTGATTACACTCACCCAACTACAAAATGGCCGCTAAAAGAGCCACTAAGGGCGATAAAACAATTAAGCCAACAGCCATGTCAACATTTTTTAAGTCCTCCCAAACAAATAAACAAACTTTGGGCACAGAAGCAGACGAAGAATCTGACACTGAAGTTCATCAACAACTACAAGATGACAGCCCGATAACAAAGGCTGACCTTAAGCTCTTGGTTTCCAAGAAAGATATTGCAGATAACTTCGAGAAGCTTTGGGAGAAGATCGATTCTATACACTCATCAGTAACAAGCAGCCTCTCTGAATTCAAGACTGAACTACTTGAGTTGGGTAATAGAGTCGAGACACTGGAAGATCAAAAAGATGCCATGGTGGAACAAGTAGATGAGATATCCCAAGACTTGGCGACACAACAACAAATGTTAGAAGAATTTCAAGACAAAATGGAAGACTTGGAGAACAGGAGCAGGAGGAACAATATCCGCCTTAAAGGGGTTCCAGAAGAAGTCACTCCAGCGGATATTCCAGCATACCTTACTCAACTCTTCACTCAAATTACAAATTCCCCATCAGACTATGTTTTTCATATCGAGAGAGCCCACAGAGCGCTAAAACCTAGGCCTAAACCAGGTCTACCCCCAAGAGACATTATAGTTAAACTAACATTCTTTCCAGATAAAGATAAAATTCTGCAGGCTGCAAGGAAAAATCCAACTCTCAAATTTCAAGGCAACGTGATACAGTTCTACCAAGACCTTAGTGTACGAACACTTCAGAGGAGGGGAACATTACGCCCTCTTACCACTATACTCAGGAAACACCAAATACAGTATAGATGGGGATTCCCATTCGCCCTGCACATAATAAAGGACTCAAAGACAATTACGCTAAAAGACCCAGAAGACATACCAGAGATCTGTAAGATCCTATCTTTAGAAATACCCAACATCCCTACAGCAACAATGACTCCGACAAAGAGTAAAAACACAGACAGGCAACCAGACCCATCAAAATGGCAGACAATAAACCATAAAAAACAAAAACTCAGAGAAACAAGAGGGAAAATTTCCTAGAAGACCCTTTGCTATACCAGAGCAAACATAGATACATGCTTTCCTCAATAAAGTGATTGGAGAAGAGCGATGATTAAAGAGACTAAATGAGATAACTCTAGTTTGTCTTACAATCACATGTGAGGAAGAAGGCATGTGTGTTTTGACCCTTTGCGGGGTCAATGAGAGGGAGCCCCGCTTCTGGGGTTCTCTTCCGGGCTGCAGTTGCGGGGGTCCTATGATGCAGTTAGGGACACAGGTCCCCCCAGCGTAATAGACTTTTTTTTTCCTTTTTTTACCTTTGTGTATCTTCACAATACTTTACAGTTTACCTATTGAGAGCCCTAGGGTTAAGGGCTTTAAACAGTTATTTACTAAGTTTGCATTCATGTATTTTCTTTTTGATTCCCTCCTCCCTCCCAGTGACGACACAACAATGATCACCTACTCTGACCATGACTTGCGGGAAACCATCCAGCTAAACAGCCAGTCTAGAGACTCTCAGGTAATAGATGTCTTTATACATTACACTAAAACACACAAATCAACATGATCCCTAAAATAAAGATACTATCCCACAATGTAAGAGGATTAAATACCGATGTTAAAAGGCGCATCGCAATGACACAATACACATCTTTGCATGCTAATATACTATTCCTCCAAGAGACCCACTTTCTTGAGAACAAAATCCCTAAATATTGGGCAAAACACTTTAACATACACTATCATTCCACAGCAACATCTAAAAAGAGAGGTACATCTATCCTGATCCACTCCTCACTCAATTTCACACAAGAAAGTATATTAACAGATACTGACGGGAGATACCTGATAGTGAGGGGTAGAATTTCAAATTCAGAAATAACGCTCTGCAATATATATGCGCCAAACGAGAATCAACACGAATTCTTCAAACACATATCACATCTACTCACACAGTGGTCATACACTAAAATATTTTTAGCCGGAGATTTTAATATTACCATGATGCCTATTAGCCCAATCAACAACAAACCCTTAACCAACAAACAATCCAGACACAACCGCATAGTTAAATCAATTAAAGAAAGCCTATTACCTTATTCTCTGATAGAGACTTGGAATACTTTATATGGCCCAACAGGAGAGACCACATTCTATTCGGCAGCACATAAGACCTATATTAGGTTGGATTATATATATGTGAGCCAGATCTTACAACCCCTACTTAATAGTTCTCAGATACACACTTGTGTGTGGTCTGACCACTCAATCCTCACCTTACAGGTGGAGGGATTGTGTGACCCAAAGAGAAGTAAAACGTGGACCTTTGACCCGTCATACATCAAAAAACCCCAAACACATGACAGCGTACTTAAACAATTACTGGAGTATTGGCAAATAAACACTAATACTGCTAGTAATCCAGGAATTACATGGGCAGCACACAAGGCAGTCATAAGGGGGATCCTCATTAAAGAAAAATCAACACAGGTCCAGCAATATAGACAACAATTAAAACAATTATACACTGAAATTGAAGAATTAGAGAAAAGACACAAACACTTCAAAACAAAAGCTATCCTAAATACTCTCAGCACCAAGCGAACTGCATTAGCCTCACTACTTCACTCACAAGCAACAAGGGCCAACCATAAAATTCAAGCACAATACTTTATATATGCAAACAAGCCAGATAGATACATGGCACATAAAATCAGAGAGAGATGTAGGATCTCTGCGATCCCCGCTATTGAGACACCAAACAACACCCTAACATCACACCCTCAGGAAATAGTAGACATATTCGCGACATACTATGGAACATTATATGATGGGAAAAAAGTTTCACATAATGAAGAGACAGACACATTAGTCGCAACATTTTTCTCCCAAGACTTGTTACTAACAATATCCAAAGAACAGGAGGAAGCGCTTAACGCACCAATTTCCTGTATGGAAGTATTAGGGGCTATTAAGGATCTTAAACCCGGGAAGGCGGCGGGACCAGATGGCTTCCCTGACGAATATTATAAACTTTTTAAAACAGCACTAACCCCACATCTAGTTAAATTTTGTAACTACATTATGGAGGGGGGAAATATACCACCAAAACTACTAGCTGCTAAAATAGTGGTGATTCCCAAACCTGCGAGAGACCATAAGAAATGTCAGAATTATCGCCCAATTTCCCTTATCAATCAAGACCTTAAAATTTTTACGAAAATTATAGCGAATCGTCTTAAACATGTTGTCCCACATCTAGTTCACCCAGATCAGGTGGGTTTTGTCAAAGGTAGAGAAGCCCCAGACAATATACGGAAAGTGACTAATCTCATTCAAATTTTGGGGGAGACACGAACGCCTTCTCTGCTCCTCTCTTTGGATGCAGAGAAGGCGTTCGACAGGATTGATTGGGACTACATGTTCTTAGCATTAAGTAAAATGGGATTCGAAGGGGCATTTATAAAAGCCTTGAGAACTATCTACTCATGCCCGGGAGCGCAAGTCTCAGCAGCAGGTTATAAATCAAAACCGTTCCCAATCCGAAATGGGACCAGACAGGGGTGTCCCCTCTCCCCACTGCTTTTTGCGCTATGTATAGAGCCTCTAGCGGCTAAAATTCATTCGCAGCCAAACATAACGGGAATCAAGATAGACGCTTCAGAGTATAAATTAGCCCTCTTTGCGGACGATATTTTACTAACCTTGACAAACCCATTGATAACCCTACCCAACTTATACCAAACAATAAAGACTTTCTCTAACATTTCGGGGTTTAAGATTAATCCAGAAAAATGCGAAGCCCTACCAATCGCAATCCCCCAGCAAACCCAAACATTACTAGAAACAAACTTCAACTTCAAATGGATGAAACACACACTAAAATATCTAGGAATACACCTCCCGACCTGCCACACACAACTGTATAAAGTAAACTATATCCCTTTATTCAGACAAATTAAACAAGACCTCTCAAAATGGAAAAGCTTTAAGTTTTCATGGCTAGGTAGGGTAGCAGCAGTGAAAATGAATGCCATGCCACGGATTTTATATCTATTTAGAACTCTTCCCATTAAAGTAATAAAATCAGACTTAGAAACATTACAGAAAGAAATATTGGTGTTTATCAGAGGCACCAAAATAAATAGGATAGCAAAATCGGTCTTAATCAAACATAAATCGCTAGGGGGAATTGGGGTCCCTAATCTACTAGATTATTACAACTCCGCAAGACTAGCCCAAGATACTCTACTTTTGAAAAGATCTAGGGAGGTTATATGGCCCACTCTAGAAGCAAAGATGGGAGGCTGGGGTGAGATAGATGCGATAATTTGGGATCATGAGGCAGCACAAAAAAATGGAGGGAGCCCCAGACCTTACACCACAAATCTAACAGTGAAGACATGGAATACAGCTAGGACAAAATATCACCTTCTACCACAGTATTCCTTATACGTACCAATAAGATACATAATCCCAGGAGAACTTGGGGATCAACTCAAGAAATGGGAAAATAAAGGCTTGTACAGAGTAGCGGACTACATGGCGGGTAGAAAAATACTTTCGTATGCCCAACTACAGTCGAGATTAGACCCACTAAAGCTACATTGGTACATGTACTTACAGATCTCCTCGGCTATGCAATCATACCTTAAACACCCCTGTGATGACATTACCACCTTAATAGAAACTTTCAGCAAATCAGAAAGCCGAGATAAACGTACTATCTCTTTACTTTATATAAACATACAATCCACCCAAAACACCACTAAAACTCCAACTATGCTGGCCTGGGAGCAGGAACTACACATTAGTAAAGACATCAAAGAGTGGGAAAAAATATTTCAGGAAGCTGAGAAAGGACTTATAAGTGTAGATCTGAAGGAAAATGTTGCTAAAACCATATATCGCTGGTATTTGACTCCCTTAAGAACAGCCCACATGAGTTCTCTAGGGAATAGATTATGCTATAGAGGGTGCGGGGAAATAGGAACATATAAACATATGTGGTGGGACTGCAAAGAAGTATCAGGAGTATGGAAAAAATTGTCGGCCTTCCTTAGCCAGATCCTAGATGAACACATTACCCTCACAATACAACAAGCTCTTCTCCATGAACATATCCACGCATATAATAAACATATTAACACGTTTATCAGGATATTATGCACAATCACGAGGATCTGCATAGCTAGGTACTGGAAAACCGGAGTGCCCACCTGGACAGAAATACTCAATAAAACTCATCACACATACACTATGTATGAGATAGCATCAGGTATTCTAGACAATAAAGACACGGTTCAAGCCGTATGGTACTACTGGATAAGCAAATAGAACTTACTCAGACGAGTTAGCAGGAAAATAAACCTTTAAATAGTCAGAGTTAGAAGATTAAGGTAAACTCATTGATGTATAAATTAGATAAACTAAAGAATACTGTGTCGTCACTCCCCTTCCCCTCCAATACATCCCCACCCCTCCCTTCTCTTCCTGATAATACACCTAAGTTATTTAACCTTGCCGCTGTATGTTATTCCACTTTTTGAATATGAGGATATCACTGGATATGACAGAATATCTTGGTTATAAACACTTTCTGACAATGTATTGATATAAACGTAGATAGATAGAGTATATATGAGGATATAACAATCTATGAGAAGTTATTCATTGTTCTAGCAGAAAGTTAGAGTAAGTAAAGGAGTCCTCTGGGCATCTATAAGACTATATTACCATTATATAAATAGAGATTTCTTTCATGTAATTAGCAAGAGTCCATGAGCTAGTGACGTATGGGATATACATTCCTACCAGGAGGGGCAAAGTTTCCCAAACCTCAAAATGCCTATAAATACACCCCTCACCACACCCACAATTCAGTTTTACAAACTTTGCCTCCGATGGAGGTGGTGAAGTAAGTTTGTGCTAGATTCTACGTTGATATGCGCTCCGCAGCAAGTTGGAGCCCGGTTTTCCTCTCAGCGTGCAGTGAATGTCAGAGGGATGTGAGGAGAGTATTGCCTATTTGAATGCAGTGATCTCCTTCTACGGGGTCTATTTCATAGGTTCTCTGTTATCGGTCGTAGAGATTCATCTCTTACCTCCCTTTTCAGATCGACGATATACTCTTATATATACCATTACCTCTGCTGATTCTCGTTTCAGTACTGGTTTGGCTTTCTACAAACATGTAGATGAGTGTCCTGGGGTAAGTAAATCTTATTTTCTGTGACACTCTAAGCTATGGTTGGGCACTTTGTTTATAAAGTTCTAAATATATGTATTCAAACATTTATTTGCCTTGACTCAGAATGTTCAACTTTCCTTATTTTTCAGACAGTCAGTTTCATATTTGGGATAATGCATTTGATTTAATCATTTTTTCTTACCTTCAAAAATTTGACTTTTTTCCCTGTGGGCTGTTAGGCTCGCGGGGGCTGAAAATGCTTCATTTTATTGCGTCATTCTTGGCGCTGACTTTTTTGGCGCAAAAATTCTTTTCCGTTTCCGGCGTCATACGTGTCGCCGGAAGTTGCGTCATTTTTTGACGTTATTTTGCGCCAAAAATGTCGGCGTTCCGGATGTGGCGTCATTTTTGGCGCCAAAAAGCATTTAGGCGCCAAATAATGTGGGCGTCTTATTTGGCGCTAAAAAATATGGGCGTCGCTTTTGTCTCCACATTATTTAAGTCTCATTTTTCATTGCTTCTGGTTGCTAGAAGCTTGTTCTTTGTCATTTTTTCCCATTCCTGAAACTGTCATTTAAGGAATTTGATCAATTTTGCTTTATATGTTGTTGTTTTTTCTCTTACATATTGCAAGATGTCTCACGTTGCATCTGAGTCAGAAGATACTACAGGAAAATCGCTGTCTAGTGCTGGATCTACCAAAGCTAAGTGTATCTGCTGTAAACTTTTGGTAGCTATTCCTCCAGCTGTTGTTTGTATTGATTGTCATGACAAACTTGTTAAAGCAGATAATATTTCCTTTAGTAAAGTACCATTGCCTGTTGCAGTTCCTTCAACATCTAAGGTGCAGAATGTTCCTGATAACATAAGAGATTTTGTTTCTGAATCCATAAAGAAGGCTATGTCTGTTATTTCTCCTTCTAGTAAACGTAAAAAATCTTTTAAAACTTCTCTCCCTACAGATGAATTTTTAAATGAACATCATCATTCTGATTACTCTTCTGGTTCAGAGGATTCTGTCTCAGAGGTTGATGCTGATAAATCTTCATATTTATTTAAAATGGAATTTATTCGTTCTTTACTTAAAGAAGTTCTAATTGCTTTAGAAATAGAGGATTCTGGTCCTCTTGATACTAATTCTAAACGTTTGGATAAGGTATTTAAATCTCCTGTGGTTATTCCAGAAGTTTTTCCTGTTCCTAATGCTATTTCTGCAGTAATTTCCAAAGAATGGGATAAATTGGGTAATTCATTTACTCCTTCTAAACGTTTTAAGCAATTATATCCTGTGCCGTCTGACAGATTAGAATTTTGGGACAAAAGTTGATGGGGCTATTTCTACCCTTGCTAAACGTACTACTATTCCTACGTCAGATGGTACTTCGTTTAAGGATCCTTTAGATAGGAAAATTGAATCCTTTCTAAGAAAAGCTTATCTGTGTTCAGGTAATCGTCTTAGACCTGCTATATCTTTGGCTGATGTTGCTGCAGCTTCAACTTTTTGGTTGGAAACCTTAGCGCAACAAGTAACACATCATGATTCTCATGATATTATTATTCTTCTTCAGCATGCTAATAATTTTATCTGTGATGCCATCTTTGATATTATCAGAGTTGATGTCAGGTTTATGTCTCTAGCTATTTTAGCTAGAAGAGCTTTATGGCTTAAGACTTGGAATGCTGATATGGCTTCTAAATCAACTCTACTTTCCATTTCTTTCCAGGGTAACAAATTATTTGGTTCTCAGTTGGATTCTATTATTTCAACTGTTACTGGTGGGAAAGGAACCTTTTTACCACAGGATAAAAAATCTAAGGGTAAAACCAGAGCTAATAATCGTTTTCGTTCCTTTCGTTTCAACAAAGAACAAAAACCTGATCCTTCATCCTCAGGAGCAGTTTCAGTTTGGAAACCATCTCCAATCTGGAATAAATCCAAGCCAGCCAGAAAGGCAAAGCCTGCTTCTAAGTCCACATGAAGGTGCGGCCCTCATTCCAGCTCAGCTGGTAGGGGGCAGGTTACGTTTTTTCAAAGAAATTTGGATCAATTCTGTTCACAATCTTTGGATTCAGAACATTGTTTCAGAAGGGTACAGAATTGGTTTCAAGATGAGACCTCCTGCAAAGAGATTTTTTCTTTCCCGTGTCCCAGTAAATCCAGTAAAAGCTCAAGCATTTCTGAATTGTGTTTCAGATCTAGAGTTGACTGGAGTAATTATGCCAGTTCCAGTTCAGGAACAGGGGATGGGGTTTTATTCAAATCTCTTCATTGTACCAAAGAAGGAGAATTCCTTCAGACCAGTTCTGGATCTAAAAATATTGAATCGTTATGTAAGGATACCAACGTTCAAGATGGTAACTGTAAGGACTATCTTGCCTTTTGTTCAGCAAGGGAATTATATGTCCACAATAGATTTACAGGATGCATATCTGCATATTCCGATTCATCCGGATCATTATCGGTTCCTGAGATTCTCTTTTCTGGACAAGCATTACCAAAATTCTAATCTGCGTTTGGCCTTGCTACAGCTCCAAGAATTTTTACAAAGGTTCTCGGTGCCCTTCTGTCTGTAATCAGAGAACAGGGTATTGTGGTATTTCCTTATTTGGACGATATCTTGGTACTTGCTCAGTCTTTACATTTAGCAGAATTTCATACGAATCGACTTGTGTTGTTTCTTCAAGATCATGGTTGGAGGATCAATTTACCAAAAAGTTCATTGATTCCTCAGACAAGGGTAACCTTTCTGGGTTTCCAAATAGATTCAGTGTCCATGACTCTGTCTTTAACAGACAAGAGGCGTCTAAAACTGATGGCAGCTTGTCGAAACCTTCAGTCACAATCATTCCCTTCGGTAGCCTTATGCATGGAAATTCTAGGTCTTATGACTGCTGCATCGGACGCGATCCCCTTTGCTCGTTTTCACATGCGACCTCTTCAGCTTTGTATGCTGAATCAATGGTGCAAGGATTACACAAAGATATCTCAATTAATATCTTTAAAACCGATTGTTCGACACTCTCTAACGTGGTGGACAGATCACCATCGTTTAATTCAGGGGGCTTCTTTGGTGCTTCCGACCTGGACTGTAATTTCAACAGATGCAAGTCTCACAGGTTGGGGAGCTGTGTGGGGATCTCTGACGGCACAAGGAGTTTGGGAATCTCAGGAGGTGAGATTACCGATCAATATTTTGGAACTCCGTGCAATTTTCAGAGCTCTTCAGTTTTGGCCTCTTCTGAAGAGAGAATCGTTCATTTGTTTTCAGACAGACAATGTCACAACTGTGGCATACATCAATCATCAAGGAGGAACTCACAGTCCTCTGGCTATGAAAGAAGTATCTCGAATTTTGGTTTGGGCGGAATCCAGCTCCTGTCTAATCTCTGCGGTTCATATCCCAGGTGTAGACAATTGGGAAGCGGATTATCTCAGTCGCCAAACGTTGCATCCGGGCGAATGGTCTCTTCACCCAGAGGTGTTTCTTCAGATCGTTCAAATGTGGGAACTTCCAGAAATAGATTTGATGGCGTCCCATCTAAACAAGAAACTTCCCAGGTATCTGTCCAGATCCCGGGATCCTCAGGCGGAGGCAGTGGATGCATTATCACTTCCTTGGAAGTATCATCCTGCCTATATCTTTCCGCCTCTAGTTCTTCTTCCAAGAGTAATCTCCAAGATTCTGAAGGAATGCTCGTTTGTTCTGCTGGTAGCTCCGGCATGGCCTCACAGGTTTTGGTATGCGGATCTTGTCCGGATGGCCTCTTGCCAACCGTGGACTCTTCCGTTAAGACCAGACCTTCTGTCACAAGGTCCTTTTTTCCATCAGGATCTGAAATCCTTAAATTTAAAGGTATGGAGATTGAACGCTTGATTCTTCGTCAAAGAGGTTTCTCTGACGCTGTGATTAATACTATGTTACAGGCTCGTAAATCTGTATCTAGAGAGATATATTATAGAGTCTGGAAGACTTATATTTCTTGGTGTATTTCTCATCATTTTTCTTGGCATTCTTTTAGAATTCCGAGAATTTTACAGTTTCTTCAGGATGGTTTAGATAAAGGTTTGTCCGCAAGTTCCTTGAAAGGACAAATCTCTGCTCTTTCTGTTCTTTTTCACAGAAAGATTGCTATTCTTCCTGATATTCATTGTTTTGTACAAGCTTTGGTTCGTATAAAACCTGTCATTAAGTCAATTTCTCCTCCTTGGAGTTTGAATTTGGTTCTGGGGGCTCTTCAAGCTCCTCCGTTTGAACCTTTGCATTCATTGGACATTAAATTACTTTCTTGGAAAGTTTTGTTCCTTTTGGCCATCTCTTCTGCCAGAAGAGTTTCTGAATTATCTGCTCTTTCTTGTGAGTCTCCTTTTCTGATTTTTCATCAGGATAAGGCGGTGTTGCGAACTTCTTTTGAATTTTTACCTAAAGTTGTGAATTCCAACAACATTAGTAGAGAAATTGTGGTTCCTTCATTATGTCCTAATCCTAAGAATTCTAAGGAGAAATCGTTGCATTCTTTGGATGTTGTTAGAGCTTTGAAATATTATGTTGAAGCTACTAAATCTTTCAGAAAGACTTCTAGTCTATTTGTTATCTTTTCCGGTTCTAGAAAAGGCCAGAAAGCTTCTGCCATTTCTTTGGCATCTTGGTTGAAATCTTTAATTCATCTTGCCTATGTTGAGTCGGGTAAAACTCCGCCTCAGAGAATTACAGCTCATTCTACTAGGTCAGTTTCTACTTCCTGGGCATTTAGGAATGAAGCTTCGGTTGATCAGATTTGCAAAGCAGCAACTTGGTCCTCTTTGCATACTTTTACTAAATTCTACCATTTTGATGTATTTTCTTCTTCTGAAGCAGTTTTTGGTAGAAAAGTACTTCAGGCAGCGGTTTCAGTTTGAATCTTCTGTTTATGTTTTTCGTTAAACTTTATTTTGGGTGTGGATTATTTTCAGCAGGAATTGGCTGTCTTTATTTTATCCCTCCCTCTCTAGTGACTCTTGTGTGGAAAGATCCACATCTTGGGTAATCATTATCCCATACGTCACTAGCTCATGGACTCTTGCTAATTACATGAAAGAAAACATAATTTATGTAAGAACTTACCTGATAAATTCATTTCTTTCATATTAGCAAGAGTCCATGAGGCCCGCCCTTTTTTTGTGGTGGTTATGATTTTGTATAAAGCACAATTATTCCAATTCCTTATTTTATATGCTTTCGCACTTTTTTATCACCCCACTTCTTGGCTATTCGTTAAACTGAATTGTGGGTGTGGTGAGGGGTGTATTTATAGGCATTTTGAGGTTTGGGAAACTTTGCCCCTCCTGGTAGGAATGTATATCCCATACGTCACTAGCTCATGGACTCTTGCTAATATGAAAGAAATTAATTTATCAGGTAAGTTCTTACATAAATTATGTTTTCGAGGACTCAATTAACTACAACCAGAAACCTATAGATTGTTGACGTTTATTGTTTAAATTGATCATCCTATACTCCAATTCAATTGTAAACTTACCTCATAATACGCCTCAATACAGAGGTCGCCAGAGGGTAGGATCCTTGGATTATTTGATTGTTAAACAGTTATTATTTTTTTTCTGTTCATTATTAAAATAATAAAAAATATTTAAACATAAAAATGAGGCTTCTGTTGAACAGATTTGCAAGGCGGCGACTTGGTCTTCGCTTCATACTTTTTCAAAATTTTACAAATTTGATACTTTTGCTTCTTCGGAGGCTATATTTGGGAGAGAGGTTTTACAGGCAGTGGTTCCTTCCATTTAAGTTCCTGCCTTGTCCCTCCCTTCATCCGTGTACTTTAGCTTTGGTATTGGTATCCCACAAGTAATGGATGATCCGTGGACTGGATACACCTTACAAGAGAAAACACAATTTATGCTTACCTGATAAATTTATTTCTCTTGTGGTGTATCCAGTCCACGGCCCGCCCTGTCATTTTAAGGCAGGTAATTTTTAAATTTAAACTACAGTAACCACTACACCCTATGGTTCCTCCTTTCTCGGCTTGTTTTTCGGTCGAATGACTGGCTATGACAGTTAGGGGAGGAGCTATATTACAGCTCTGCTGTGGGTGTCCTCTTGCAACTTCCTGTTGGGAATGAGAATATCCCACAAGTAATGGATGATCCGTGGACTGGATACACCACAAGAGAAATAAATTTATCAGGTAAGCATAAATTGTGTTTTTTTGGGAGAAAGGTTCTTCAAGCGGTGGTGCCTTCTGTTTAGGACTTCCTGTCTGTCCCTCCCTATTTATCCATGTCCTTTAGCTTGGGTATTGATTGCCAACAGTAATTACTCAAGCCGTGGACTCACCATATCTTAGGAAAGAAAAACAAAATTAATGCTTACCTGATAAATTTATTTATTTCTGGATATGGTGAGTCCACGGCTCCACCCTTTATTTTAAGACCGTTCTTTTGACTATAACCTCGGGCACCTCTACACCTTGTGTTACTCCTTTTTCTCTATTTCCCTTTGGTCGAATGACTGGGGGTTGTGGGTAAGGAAGTGATACATAGCAGTTTAACTGTGGTGCTCTTTGCCTCCTCCTGCTGGCCAGGAGTGAGATTCCCAACAGTAATTACTCAAGCCGTGGACTCACTCTATCCGGAAAGAAAGAAATTTACCAAGTAAGCATAAATTTTGTTATTTTCTCTTATGATTTAGGTAGAACATACAATTTTTTTTAAACAACTTTCCCGTTTACTTCTATTATCAAATTTGCTTAATTCTCTTGGTATCATTTGTTGGTTGCTAACTGAACACATGGGTGAGCCAATGACAGTGTATATATATATATATATATATATATATATATATATATACACAACCACCAATCAGCAGCTAGAACGTAGGTTCTTTGCTGCTCCTGAGCTTACCTAGATAAACCTTTCAGCAAAGGATAACGAGAATAAAGCAAATTAAATAATAGAAGTAAATTTTATGTTCCGTCTAAATAATGAATGTCTAATTATGACTTTACTGTCCCTTTTAAATAAAAAGGAAAAAAGAGATACGAAGAGTTTTTCAATCATTTTTGCAACAACTAAACAGAATTAGTTACAAGAACCAAAGCAAGTTGGTGAACATAAGTTTGCAAGTGCTCCGACTTTGCTTTTTCTCAAGAACTTTGGAGTTTATTTTAATTAATTGCCACCAGTTTTTTTTTATTGTGGATCTTTAAGGGTTATTTATTTGTTTTTAAATATCAGCAGGGCAAAATTACCTAGCAATAACACTAAACATAAGTGTAGGTATTGTTTGCATTTTAATGATGACTTTAGTAACTGTAGGGAAATAGTTTTACCATAGACAGGGCTAGAGTTTGTATTTGATTTTGTATTATTTAGCTCATACTGTATTCATGAATTCCTAAGATAGTCAAGGGGTAAGCTGGTAAGTGAGGGCCGTGCTTTCATGCAGCTTGAGCAAAGATATGTGTATATGTTGCTATCAAATGAACAGCTTAGATGTGCAGTAAGAGTATTGTTGCTCGCTGATCTAGTACTGTCAAGTTTGAATGTTCAGCTGTTCAAAACCAAGTTATTGAATACAATATCATTTTTCTCTGTTACAGATTTATCTTATTGGCCTGTGATGGTCTCTTTAAAGTATTTTCACCAGAAGAGGCTACAAACTTTATCCTGAATATTGTACAGGTAAGTGGGGTAAAACAGAATGGTTACATATACTATTATATGATAATGATTGATAATAAGATACTGAACATCTCGCTCTTTGCAGGAAGAAGGCTCTCAAGAAGATGATCTTGACACCCGTTATGAATCTGCGTGCCATCGCCTTGCCAGTGAAGCAGTGCGCAGAGGTTCTGCTGATAATGTCACTGTACTGTTAGTGCAAATTCAGCTCTGATGAGCAGTCACAGGAAGAGAGGGTTTGCTTAAAAAGTAACAATCTTTCTTTTCCAATTGTAAATAAAATTTCCAATCTCCACATTTGTTTATCATGAGTATTTAACTACTTTTTTTGTCTGCAGATTAATCGTTTATACTACTGACGTTAAACTGTGTTTTTATTTCTAAGGTATGTTTAAAAGACACTGTGAATCTGTGCCAGGCTTAAGTCACTGTCAGACTATTATGTTTTTGTAAGACCGATTTTTGCCATCATTTCAGTAAACGCATTTCTCCTTAGACATTTTTGTAGTATTTGTTTTACAGCATGCAATTATTGCATTAATACGGTCAAATAGTCCTACGACTGATTTAAATATTAATTACAGACTGATCTGTTACATGAGATTCTGATTTCATGAGAGAAGACAGATGAACATAATATAGCTAGCAAGTTGCAGAAATGGGAAAACCTAGGGCAGCTTCCCAGTATAACTGAAAAGGATGATGAGGAGAAAGGTAAGCTAAGGATGGAAGCCAAAACAATACAGTTTGCAAACAATATAAACATGCCAGCATAAAAGCCAGTGTTGAGAACAGAGGTCCAACTTTTAGCCAAGAGACTCAAAAATTTGGAATGAGTTCTCAAGACCGTTTTGAGAGAGCCAAACTAGGTTGAAAAAAAGAAGTACAAAACAAGCTAACTTTCTATTTATAGAGCAGTTTCAAACATTCATTTTTTTCCCATGAAAACTGTTCAGAAAGTTTTGATTCACATTTAAGGCAACAGATTTTGCATACAGTGCATAGGCCACATGCACACTCGTAAGCAGCTCTCTATGCTTTCAAGAAAAGGAGCTATGTTTCAACAAATTAAACCAAGCTAAAGATGTAAACTTGATGATAAACGTTAACTTGAAAGTTTAATTATATAATGTATCAGACTTATGAAAGTCTAATTCTGACTTCTGTCTTTTTTTAGGAAAAATAGATCTATAAAAGTTTAGGTCAAATAAGATGCATCCCTTATATTTGCCTTGCTATGTTTGTTTTTGTTTATATAATCTTCATTTCAAACATTTGCAGTACTATGAGTCATACTGAAGAGCTCGTTGACTTTGGCACAAGTAAGCTCACAAACATTTCTTTCATGTAATTAGCAAGAGTCCATGAGCTAGTGACGTATGGGATATACATTCCTACCAGGAGGGGCAAAGTTTCCCAAACCTTAAAATGCCTATAAATACACCCCTCACCACACCCACAATTCAGTTTTACAAACTTTGCCTCCGATGGAGGTGGTGAAGTAAGTTTGTGCTAGATTCTACGTTGATATGCGCTCCGCAGCAAGTTGGAGCCCGGTTTTCCTCTCAGCGTGCAGTGAATGTCAGAGGGATGTGAGGAGAGTATTGCCTATTTGAATGCAGTGATCTCCTTCTAAGGGGTCTATTTCATAGGTTCTCTGTTATCGGTCGTAGAGATTCATCTCTTACCTCCCTTTTCAGATCGACGATATACTCTTATATATACCATTACCTCTGCTGATTCTCGTTACAGTACTGGTTTGGCTATCTGCTATATGTAGATGAGTGTCCTGGGGTAAGTAAGTCTTATTTTCTGTGACACTCCTAGCTATGGTTGGGCACTTTGTTTATAAAGTTCTAAATATATGTTTTCAAACATTTATTTGCCTTGACTCAGAATGTTCAACTTTCCTTATTTTTCAGACAGTCAGTTTCATATTTGGGATAATGCATTTTAATTTAACATTTTTTACCTTAAAATTTGTCTTTTTCCCTGTGGGCTGTTAGGCTCGCGGGGGCTGAAAATGCTTCATTTTATTGCGTCATTCTTGGCGCAGACTTTTTTGGCGCAAAAATTCTATTTCCGTTTCCGGCGTCATACGTGTCGCCGGAAGTTGCGTCATTCTTTGACGTTATTTTGCGCCAAAAATGTCGGCGTTCCGGATGTGGCGTCATTTTTGGCGCCAAAAAGCATTTAGGCGCCAAATAATGTGGGCGTCTTATTTGGCGCGAAAAAATATGGGCGTCACTTTTGTCTCCACATTATTTAAGTCTCATTTTTTATTGCTTCTGGTTGCTAGAAGCTTGTTCTTTGGCATTTTTTCCCATTCCTGAAACTGTCATTTAAGGAATTTGATCAATTTTGCTTTATATGTTGTTTTTTTCTTTTACATATTGCAAGATGTTCCACGTTGCAACTGAGTCAGAAGATACTTCAGGAAAATCACTGCACAGTTCTGGAGCTACCAAGCTAAGTGTATCTGCTATAAACTTTTGGTATCTGTTTCTCCAGCTGTTATTTGTATTGCATGTCATGTCAAACTTATTAATGCAGATAAAATTTCCTTTAGTACTGTTACATTACCTGTTGCTGTTCCGTCAACATCTAATTTTCAGAGTGTTCCTGATAACATAAGAGATTTTATTTTTTAAATCCATTAAGAAGGCTATGTCTGTTATTTCTCCTTCTAGTATACATAAAAGTCTTTTAAAACTTCTCTTTTTTCAGATGAATTTTTAAATGAACATCATCATTCTGATACTGATAATGGTTCTTCTGGTTCAGAGGTTTCTGTCTCAGAGGTTGATGCTGATAAATCTTTGTATTTGTTCAAGATGGAATTTATTCGTTCTTTACTTAAAGAAGTGTTATTTGCATTAGAAATAGAGGATTCTGGTCCTCTTGATACTAAATGTAAACGTTTAAATAAGGTTTTTAAATCTCCTGTAGTTATTCCAGAAGTGTTTTATCTCCCTGATGCTATTTCTGAAGTAATTTCCAGGGAATGGAATAATTTGGGTAATTTATTTACTCCTTCTAGACGTTTAAGCAAATTATATCCTGTGCCATCTGACAGATTAGAGTTTTTTGGGACAAAAATCCCTAAGGTTATGGGGCTGTCTCTACTCCTGCTAATGTACTACTATTCCTACGGCAGATAGTACTTCATTTAAGGATCCTTTAGATAGGAAAATTGAATCCTTTCTAAGAAAAGCTTACTTATGTTCAGGTAATCTTCTTAGACCTGCTATATTTTTAGTGGATGTTGCTGCAGCTTCAACGTTTTGGTTAGAAGCTTTAGTGCAACAAGTAACAGATCATAATTTTATAGCATTATTATTATTCTATAACATGCTAATAATTTTATTGGTGATACCATCTTTTGATATCATTAGAGTTGATGTCAGGTATATGTCTCTAGCTATTTTAGCTAGAAAAGCTTTATGGATTAAACTTGGAATGCTGACATGTCTTCTAAGTCAACTTTGCTTTCCCTTTCTTTCCAGGGTAAATAATCATTTTTCGTTCCTTTCCTCACAAGGAACAAAAGCCTGATCCTTCATCCTCAGGAGCGGTATCAGTTTGGAAACTATTTCCAGTTTGGAATATATCCAAGCCTTATAGAAACCTATAGCCAGCTCCTAAGTACCTATGAAGGTGCGGCCCTTATTCCAGCTCAGCTGGTATGGGGCAGATTACGTTTTCTTCAAAGAAATTTGGATCAATTCCGTTCTTAATCTCTGGTTTCAGAAACATTGTTTCAGAAAGGTACAGAATTGGCTTCAAGTTAAGGCCTCCTGCTAAGAGATTCTTTTCTTTCCCGTGTCCCAGTTAACACAGCAAAGGCTCAGCATTTCTGAAATGTGTTTCAGATCTAGAGTTGGCTGGAGTATTTATGCCAGTTCCAGTTCTGGAACAGGGGCTGGGGTTTTATTTTATCTCTTCATTGTACCAAAGAAGGTCAATTCCTTCAGACCAGTTCCGGATCTATCATTATTGAATCGTTATGTTAGGATACCAACATTCAAGATGGTTACTGTAGGACTATCCTGCCTTTTGTTTAGCAAGGGCATTATATGTCTACAATAGATTTACAGGATGTGTATCTGCATATTCCGATTCATCCAGATCACTTTTAGTGTCTGAGATTCTCTTTTTAGACAAGCATTACCAGTTTTGTGGCTCTACCGTTTGGCCTAGCCTCAGTTCCAAGAATTTTTTTCAAAGGTTCTCGGTGCCCTTCTTTCTGTAATCAGAGAATAGGGTTTTGGTATTTCCTTATTTGGACGATATCTTGGTACTTGCTCAGTCTTCTCATTTTCGAAGAATCTCATATGAATCGACTTGTGTTGTTTCTTCAAGTTCATGGTTGGAGGATCAATTTACCATTCAGTTCATTGATTCCTCAGACAAGGGTAACCTTTTTAGGTTTCTAGATAAATTCAGTGTCTATGACTCTGTCCTTGTCAGACAAGAGAAGTTTAACATTGATATCAGCTTGTCAAAACCTTCAGTCACAATCATTCCCTTTGGTAGCCTTATGCATGGAAATGTTGGGTCTTAGGACTGCCGCATCAGATGCGATCTCCTTTGCTCGTTTTCACATGCGACCTCTTCAGCTCTGTATGCTGAACCAATGGTGCAGGGATTACTCAAAGATATCTCAATTAATATCTTTAAACCGATTTTACAACACTCTCTGACATGGTGGACAGATCACCATCGTTTAGTTCAGGGGGCTTCTTTGTTCTTCCGACCTGGACTATAATCTCAACAGATGCAAGTCTTACAGGTTGGGGAGCTGTGTGGGGGTATCTGACGGCACAAGGGGTTTGGGAATCTCAGGAGGTGAGATTTCCGATCAATATTTTGGAACTCCGTGCAATTTTCAGAGCTCTTCAGTCTTGGCCTCTTCTGAAGAGAGAGTTGTTCATTTGTTTTCAGATAGACAATGTCACAACTGTGGCATACATCAATCATCAAGGAGGGACTCACAGTCCTCTGGCTATGAAAGAAGTATCTCGAATTTTGGTTTGGGCAGAATCCAGCTCCTGTCTAATCTCTGCGGTTCATATCCCAGGTATGGACAATTGGAAAGCGGATTATCTCAGTCGCCAAACGTTGCATCCGGGCGAATGGTCTCTTCACCCAGAGGTATTTCTTCAGATTGTTCAAATGTGGGAACTTCCAGAAATAGATCTGATGGCTTCTCATCTAAACAAGAAACTTCCCAGGTATCTGTCCAGATCCCGGGATCCTCAGGCGGAGGCAGTGGATGCATTATCACTTCCTTGGAAGTATCATCCTGCCTATATCTTTCCGCCTCTAGTTCTTCTTCCAAGAGTAATCTCCAAGATTCTGAAGGAATGCTCGTTTGTTCTGCTGGTAGCTCCGGCATGGCCTCACAGGTTTTGGTATGCGGATCTTGTCCGGATGGCCTCTTGCCAACCGTGGACTCTTCCGTTAAGACCAGACCTTTTGTCTCAAGGTCCTTTTTTCCATCAGGATCTGAAATCCTTAAATTTAAAGGTATGGAGATTGAACGCTTGATTCTTGGTCAAAGAGGTTTCTCTGACTCTGTGATTAATACTATGTTACAGGCTCGTAAATCTGTATCCAGAGAGATATATTATAGAGTCTGGAAGACTTATATTTCTTGGTGTCTTTCTCATCATTTTTCTTGGCATTCTTTTAGAATACCGAGAATATTACAGTTTCTTCAGGATGGTTTAGATAAGGGTTTGTCCGCAAGTTCCTTGAAAGGTCAAATCTCTGCTCTTTCTGTTCTTTTTCACAGAAAGATTGCTATTCTTCCTGATATTCATTGTTTTGTACAAGCTTTGGTTCGTATAAAGCCTGTCATTAAGTCAATTTCTCCTCCTTGGAGTTTGAATTTGGTTCTGGGGGCTCTTCAAGCTCCTCCATTTGAACCTATGCATTCATTGGATATTAAATTACTTTCTTGGAAAGTTTTGTTCCTTTTGGCCATCTCTTCTGCCAGAAGAGTTTCTGAATTATCTGCTCTTTCTTGTGAGTCTCCTTTTCTGATTTTTCATCAGGATAAGGCGGTGTTGCGAACTTCTTTTGAATTTTTACCTAAGTTGTGAATTCCAACAACATTAGTAGAGACATTGTGGTTCCTTCATTATGTCTTAATCCTAAGAATTCTAAGGAGAAATCGTTGCATTCTTTGGATGTTATTAGAGCTTTGAAATATTATGTTGAAGCTACTAAGTCTTTCCGAAAGACTTCTAGTTTATTTGTTATCTTTTCCGGTTTTAGAAAGGCCAGAAAACTTCTGCCATTTCTTTGGCATCTTGGTTGAAATCTTTAATTCATCTTGCCTATGTTGAGTCGGGTAAGACTCCGCCTCATAGGATTACAGCTCATTCTACTAGGTCAGTTTCTACTTCCTGGGCGTTTAGGAATGAAGCTTCGGTTGATCAGATTTGCAAAGCGGCAACTTGGTCCTCTTTGCATACTTTTAACAAATTCTACCATTTTGTTGTATTTTCTTCTTCTGAAGCAGTTTTTGGTAGAAAAGTACTTCAGGCAGCGGTTTCAGTTTGAATCTTCTGCTTATGTTTTTCATTAAACTTTATTTTGGGTGTGGATTATTTTCAGCAGGAATTGGCTGTCTTTATTTTATCCCTCCCTCTCTAGTGACTCTTGTGTGGAAAGATCCACATCTTGGGTAGTCATTATCCCATACGTCACTAGCTCATGGACTCTTGCTAATTACATGAAAGAAAACATAATTTATGTAAGAACTTACCTGATAAATTCATTTCTTTCATATTAGCAAGAGTCCATGAGGCCCGCCCTTTTTTTGTGGTGGTTATGATTTTTTTGTATAAAGCACAATTATTCCAATTCCTTATTTTATATGCTTTCGCACTTTTTTCTTATCACCCCACTTCTTGGCTATTCTTTAAACTGAATTGTGGGTGTGGTGAGGGGTGTATTTATAGGCATTTTAAGGTTTGGGAAACTTTGCCCCTCCTGGTAGGAATGTATATCCCATACGTCACTAGCTCATGGACTCTTGCTAATATGAAAGAAATGAATTTATCAGGTAAGTTCTTACATAAATTATGTTTTTGCTCTATTAGATCTACTCCAGTCAACTGTAAGTTCTATTAATGTGAAGTGGAAGCATCTAGGAGCAACAGCACAGCCATGAAGTGATGGACAAAGCATGTAGCATGGCAAAACCGCCTATCATTTGTTGCATCATTAAATACAGAGCACCACACTTCCTCTGTAACATCAGCATAAGAAATGTGCATTGGAAGCTTCATGAAATTGGCTTAAAAAGGCCGAGCAGCAGTTTTCAAGCCTTACATCAATATGCACAATGCCAAGCGTTGGCTGGAGTGGGATAAAGCTGCCACTGTACTCTGTAGTGATGAATCATGCTTCACTATCTGGCAGTCTGATGGAAGAATCTGGGTGTGCAAGATCCAGGAGAACACTACCTACCAGAATGCACAATGCCTACTGTAAGGAGCGACAATGGTCTGGGGCTGTTTTTCAATGTTTGACTAGGCCTTTTAGTTCCAGTGAAGGGTCATCTTAATGCAACAGGATGCAGACATTTTAGACAATTTGGTGCAACAGTTTGGAGAAGGCCCTTTCCTGATCCAGTTTGAGTATGCTCCTGTGCACAAGGTCCATGAAGACAAGTTTGGTGTAGAGGAACTTAAAAGGTCCATAATAGTGTAAAATAGCATGCTCTTACTGATTAGAGCATGTCATTTTTCCTGACTATTGACCCTGCTTTACTATGTGTTTAACTTGTACAAAGGCTTTAAACACAGTAGATGTGCCACTTGGGACCTGCAGTGCACGGCTGGTCCCGACCAGAACCCGCTGCTCATCCAATCAGCAGTGCTAGTCGCACAAATCAGATGTGCAACTTGAGCTGCTGATTGGAGGAGCAGAGGGTTCCACTCAGGGGTTAAACAAAAAATAGAGCAGGGCCAATAGTCATAAAATGACATGCTGTAACAGATAAGAGCATGTCCCTTTTTTCTTTAAGTGGCCTGCACAGAGCCCTGACTTTAATTCCATTGAACACCTTTGGGATGTTTTGGAACACTAATTGTGAGCCAGACACTCTTGCGCAATATCAGTTTCTGACCTCACAAAAGCACTTTTGGCTGAAGCGCACAAATACTCAAAAATCTTGTGGAAAGCCTTCCCAGAGTTGCAGCTGTTGTAGCTGCAAAGGGAGGAGGGCAACTCCACATTAATGCCCATGGTTTTGGAATAAAATGTTCAACAAGCTCATATAGGTGTGATGGTCAGGGATACACAAACTTGTGGCCATATAGTATAGCTAGGAGAGGAAAGAGGAAAATAGAGGACCTGAGAAAGGTGGTAACAGCTGTTTTTTTATCTCTTTAGCAAGATCATAAAAATAGATAATTACAGATTAAATGTATTTGTGTATTTAATCTACATAACACACATTTAATCGAACACAAAAACATTCTTAAGATTTGTATAACATGTTTATATATAAAAAAAAAAGATAAAGAGAACTGATAAAATTAGTCGAAAGAAAAGAAAAAAAGAGTGTTAATAGTGAAGTTAATGGTGAAAAATAGTGTAATAGTAATGAGTTGAAACATGGTAATATTACACAGTGATTTTATTTAAAAAAGTTTTATTTATTGGTAATCTAGATAAATCTATATAGTGAAACAGTCATTGTCTTCCTCATCCCAACAGCAAATGAATAACTAACGTTTTAAGCAATACTGAAAATTGGTATTTATATAATTTACAAGGAACTATATGGAAGGTGAGAATAGTTTATATAACAGTTATATCTGATAGCTTTGTTAGCACCCCCAAATGTTAAGCTCTAGATCATCCTCAGCAGAAAGTGTGTGTATATTTTTATTATCTTTGATACCAGCATAAAACTGTATTACAATCCCTTGAAACTGTCACCAAAAACATATGGCATCTTAAAGGGACACTGAACCCAATTTTTTTCTTTTGTGATTCAGATAGAGCATGCAATTTTAAGCAACTTTCTAATTTACTCCTATTATCAAATTTTCTTCATTCTCTTGCTATCTTTATTTGAAAAAGAAGTCATCTAAGCTTATTTTTTTGGTTCAGAACTCTAGACAGCTCTTTTTTATTGGTGGATCAATGTATCCACCAATTGGCAAGGATAACCCAGGTTGTTCACCAAAAATAGGCCGGCATCTAAACTTACATTCTTGCATTTCAAATAAAGATACCAAGAGAATGAAGAAAATTTGATAATAGGAGTAAATTAGAAAGTTGATTAAAATTTCAAGCTCTATCTGAATCATGAAAGAAAAAATTTGGGTTCAGTGTCTCTTTAAAGTAGAAAACTAAGAAACAAGTATTGCAGGATGTTCCAGTGGGTTTTCACAGACCACCTTAAAAGCACCGTTTTGTTAGTTTTTAGCTTGAGGAAGAGGGGCCTCTTTTGAAGCCCTGACCCTATTCCTTAAGGATTATGAATAAACATCCCCCAAAATAAATATCTTGAGAAACAGGCCTCATATCATATGTTTGGATATTGCTTAATATTTTTTCCCCGCACAAAAACACCCACATCCTATAGTTTGAAAGACATGTAAAAGCAATTTTTTTTTTAATAATTACCATTTCATGTATTTATATATTCCGCTGTTCCTCTGCCCGTAAATGATACTCTCTTTCTTACTTCACTGACAATTCAGGCTGTAGCCAATCGTATCAGGCCCCCTTTGGCATCCAGCAAGTAAATAATAATGCCCCTGGTTTTGGACACCAAAGGGGGAACAATACGATTGGCTACAGCCTAAATCGTCAGCGAAGTAAGAAATAAGAGTATCCATTATTGGCAGAGGAACGGCGCAATATATGAAAACATGAAAAGGTAATTATTAAAAAATGTAAGCGTTTTACATGCCTTTCTTTTACGTTATGATTACAAATATTGTAACTATAAGTAATTAAGTTTACCATCACTTTAACAACTTTTTTTAGACATGATAAATTTGGTGAAAAGGAAGAGCAGTTAGCTGCAAATGAGGGTGCTTTCGCATATCACACACTTTCACACTGTCATAGTTTTAGGTCCATGGATTGTACATCAAAGCATTGGAGCCCAAATTTGCATGCGCACGTACCAAAACAGAAGCTATAATTTTGCATGTTTGCGCCTCATGCTCTGATTTAGAAAAAGCTACATTTCTTTCAGTGTTGACTGATTTATCCAATCATAAATAGATTTACTGTGCTTGTCAGGTATTTTGATTACAAAACTGGAGTGAAAGTTAAAATATTAGAACTAAAAGTATTGCCTGGTGAAATATCTACTATTGTGAGTGACTATTTGAGTGACTGCCTAACAAAAAATGGTCTAATAGAAAAAGTTGTGTGCAGATAACACAAATTCTAATTTCTCTTGTTAAGTGTATCCAGTCCACGGATCATCCATTACTTGTGGGATATTCTCCTTCCCAACAGGAAGTTGCAAGAGGATCACCCACAGCAGAGCTGCTATATAGCTCCTCCCCTCACTGCCATACCCAGTCATTCTCTTGCAACTCTCAACTAAGATGGAGGTCGTAAGAGGACTGTGGTGTTTTATACTTAGTTTATTTCTTCAATCAAAAGTTTATTATTTTTAAATGGTACCGGAGTGTACTGTTTATCTCAGGCAGTATTTAGAAGAAGAATCTGCCTGCGTTTTCTATGATCTTAGCAGAAGTAACTAAGATCCTTTGCTGTTCTCACATATTCCGAGGAGTGAGGTAACTTCAGAGGGGGGATAGCGTGCAGGTTTTCCTGTAATAAGGTATGTACAGTTAAAATATTTTTCTAGGGATGGAATTTGCTAGAAAATGCTGCTGATACCGAAGTAATGTAAGTAAAGCCTTAAATGCAGTGATAGCGACTGGTATCAGGCTTATTAATAGAGATACATACTCTTATAAAAGTGTATTTTAAAACGTTTGCTGGCATGTTTAATCGTTTTTTACATATGTTTGGTGATAAAACTTATTTGAGGCCTAGTTTTTTCCACATGGCTGGCTTGAATTTTGCCTAGAAACAGTTCCCTGAGGCTTCCCACTGTTGTAATATGAGTGGGAGGGGCCTATTTTAGCGTTTTTTTTGCACAGCAAAAATTAGACACAGACATCCAGCTTCTTCCTGCATGATCCAGGACTTCTCTGAAGGGCTCAAAAGGCTTCAAAAGTCGTATTGAGGGAGGTAAAAAGCCACAGTAGAGCTGTGGCAGTTGTTGTGACTGTTTAAAAAAGTTTTTGTCATTTGTTATTCCGTTTTTGGTAAGTGGGTGCAATGCTCTGCTAACTTATTACATACACTGTAAAAATTTTGTTAGTGTAACTGCATTTTTTCACTGTTATTTCAAAATTTGGGAAAATTTGTGTTTCTTAAAGGCGCAGTAACGTTTTTTATATTGCTTGTAAACTTGTTTTAAAGTGTTTTCCAAGCTTGCTAGTCTCATTGCTAGTCTGTTTAAACATGTCTGACACAGAGGAACCTACTTGTTCATTATGTTTGAAAGCCATGGTGGAGCCCCATAGGAGAATGTGTACTAAATGTATTGATTTCACCTTAAACAGTAAAGATCAGTCTTTATCTATAAAAGAATTATCACCAGAGGGTTCTGTCGAGGGGGAAGTTATGCCGACTAACTCTCCCCACGTGTCAGACCCTTCGCCTCCCGCTCAGGGGACGCACGCTAATATGGCGCCAATTACATCAGGGACGCCCATAGCGATTACCTTGCAGGACATGGCTGCAATCATGAATAATACCCTGTCAGAGGTATTATCTAGATTACCTGAATTAAGAGGCAAGCGCGATAGCTCTGGGGTTAAGAGAGATACAGAGCGCGCAAATGCTGTTAGAGCCATGTCTGATACTGCGTCACAGTATGCAGAACATGAGGACGGAGAGCTTCAGTCTGTGGGTGACATCTCTGACTCGGGGAAACCTGATTCAGAGATTTCTAATTTTAAATTTAAGCTTGAGAACCTCTGTGTATTGCTTGGGGAGGTATTAGCTGCTCTGAATGACTGTAACACAGTTGCAATTCCAGAGAAATTGTGTAGGCTGGATAGATACTATGCGGTGCCGGTGTACTGACGTTTTTCCTATACCTAAAAGGCTTACAGAAATTATTAGCAAGGAGTGGGATAGACCTGGTGTGCCATTTTCCCCACCTCCTATATTTAGAAAAATGTTTCCAATAGACGCCACTACACGGGACTTATGGCAGACGGTCCCTAAGGTGGAGGGAGCAGTTTCTACTTTAGCAAAGCGTACCACTATCCCGGTTGAGGACAGTTGTGCTTTTTCAGATCCAATGGATAAAAAATTGGAGGGTTACCTTAGGAAAATGTTTATTCAGCAAGGTTTTATTTTACAGCCCCTTGCATGCATTGAGCCTGTCACTGCTTCGGCGGCATTCTGGTTTGAGGCCCTGGAAGAGGCCATCCAGACAGCTCCATTGAATGAAATTGACAAGCTTAGAACGCTTAAGCTAGCTAACTCATTTGTTTCTGATGCCATTGTTCATTTGACTAAACTAACGGCTAAGAATTCCGGATTCGCCATCCAGGCACGTAGGGCGCTATGGCTTAAATCCTGGTCAGCTGACGTGACTTCAAAGTCTAAATTACTCAACATTCCTTTCAAGGGGCAGACCTTATTCGGGCCTGGCTTGAAGGAAATTATTGCTGACATTACTGGAGGCAAGGGTCATACCCTTCCTCAGGACAGGGCCAAATCAAAGGCCAAACAGTCTAATTTTCGTGCCTTTCGAAATTTCAAGGCAGGAGCAGCATCAACTTCCTCCGCTTCAAAACAAGAGGAAACTGTTGCTCATTCCAGACAGGCCTGGAAACTTAACCAGTCCTGGAACAAGGGCAAGCAGGCCAGAAAGCCTGCTGCTGCCCCCAAGACAGCATGAAGGAACGGCCCCCTATCCGGAAACGGATCTAGTAGGGGGCAGACTTTCTCTCTTCGCCCAGGCGTGGGCAAGAGATGTTCAGGATCCCTGGGCGTTGGAGATCATATCTCAGGGATATCTTCTGGACTTCAAAGCTTCTCCTCCACAAGGGAGATTTCATCTTTCAAGGTTATCAGAAAACCAGATAAAGAAAGAGGCATTCCTAAGCTGTGTGCAAGACCTCCTAGTAATGGGAGTGATCCATCCAGTTCCGCGGACGGAACAAGGACAGGGATTTTATTCAAATCTGTTTGTGGTTCCCAAGAAAGAGGGAACCTTCAGACCAATCTTGGATCTAAAGATCTTAAACAAATTCCTCAGAGTTCCATCATTCAAAATGGAAACTATTCGGACCATCCTACCCATGATCCAAGAGGGTCAGTACATGACCACAGTGGACTTAAAGGATGCCTACCTTCACATACCGATTCACAAAGATCATCATCGGTTCCTAAGGTTTGCCTTTCTAGACAGGCATTACCAATTTGTAGCTCTTCCATTCGGGTTGGCCACTGCCCCGAGAATTTTTACAAAGATTCTGGGCTCACTTCTGGCGGTTCTAAGACCGCGAGGCATAGCGGTGGCTCCGTATCTAGACGACATCCTGATACAGGCGGCAAGCTTTCAAATTGCCAAGTCTCATACAGAGATAGTTCTGGCATTTCTGAGGTCGCATGGGTGGAAAGTGAACGTGGAAAAGAGTTCTCTATCACCACTCACAAGAGTCTCCTTCCTAGGGACTCTTATAGATTCTGTAGAGATGAAAATTTACCTGACGGAGTCCAGGTTATCAAAACTACTAAATGCTTGCCGTGTCCTTCATTCCATTCCACGCCCGTCAGTGGCTCAGTGCATGGAAGTAATCGGCTTAATGGTAGCGGCAATGGACATAGTGCCATTTGCGCGCCTGCATCTCAGACCGCTGCAATTATGCATGCTAAGTCAGTGGAATGAGGATTACTCAGATTTGTCCCCTCTACTAAATCTGGATCAAGAGACCAGAGATTCTCTTCTCTGGTGGCTTTCTCGGGTCCATCTGTCCAAGGGTATGACCTTTCGCAGGCCAGATTGGACGAATGTAACAACAGATGCCAGCCTTCTAGGTTGGGGCGCAGTCTGGAACTCCCTGAAGGCTCAGGGATCGTGGACTCAGGAGGAGAAACTCTTCCCAATAAATATTCTGGAGTTAAGAGCAATTTTCAATGCTCTTCTAGCTTGGCCTCAGTTAACACTGAGGTTCATCAGATTTCAGTCGGACAACATCACGACTGTGGCTTACATCAACCATCAAGGGGGAGCCAGGAGTTCCCTAGCGATGTTAGAAGTCTCAAAGATAATTCGCTGGGCAGAGTCTCACTCTGTCAGCGATCCACATCCCAGGCGTAGAGAACTGGGAGGCGGATTTTCTAAGTCGTCAGACTTTTCATCCGGGGGAGTGGGAACTCCATCCAGAGGTGTTTGCTCAACTGGTCCATCGTTGGGGCAAACCAGAACTGGATCTCATGGCGTCTCGCCAGAACGCCAAGCTTCCTTGTTAAGGATCCAGGTCCAGGGACCCGGGAGCAACGCTGATAGATGCTCTAGCAGCTCCTTGGTTCTTCAACCTGGCCTATGTGTTTCCACCGTTTCCTCTGCTCCCTCGACTGATTGCCAAAATCAAACAGGAGAGAGCATCGGTGATTCTGATAGCGATGCGTGGCCACGCAGGACCTGGTATGCAGACCTAGTGGACATGTCATCTCTTCCACCATGGACTCTGCCTCTGAGGCAGGACCTTCTAATACAAGGTCCTTTCAATCATCCAAATCTAATTTCTCTGAGACTGACTGCATGGAGATTGAACGCTTGATTCTATCAAGGCGTGGCTTCTCCAAGTCAGTCATTGATACCTTAATACAGGCTCGGAAGCCTGTCACCAGGAAAATCTACCATAAGATATGGCGTAAATATCTTTATTGGTGTGAATCCAAGAGTTATTCATGGAGTAAGGTTAGGATTCCTAGGATATTGTCCTTTCTCCAAGAGGGTTTGGACAAAGGCTTATCAGCTAGTTCTTTAAAAGGACAGGTCTCTGCTCTGTCTATTCTTTTGCACAAGCGTCTGGCAGAAGTTCCAGACGTCCAGGCATTTTGTCAGGATTTGGTTAGGATTAAGCCTGTGTTTAAAACTGTTGCTCCCCCGTGGAGCTTAAACTTGGTTCTTAAAGTTCTTCAGGGAGTTCCGTTTGAACCCCTTCATTCCATTGATATTAAACTTTTATCTTGGAAAGTTCTGTTTTTGATGGCTATTTCCTCGGCTCGAAGAGTCTCTGAGTTATCTGCCTTACATTGTGATTCTCCTTATCTGATTTTTCATTCAGACAAGGTAGTTCTGCGTACCAAACCTGGGTTTTTACCTAAGGTGGTTTCTAACAGGAATATCAATCAAGAGATTGTTGTTCCATCATTGTGTCCTAATCCTTCTTCAAAGAATTAACGTCTTTTGCATAATCTGGACGTAGTCCGTGCCTTGAAGTTTTACTTACAGGCTACTAAAGATTTTCGTCAAACATCTGCCCTGTTTGTCGTTTACTCTGGACAGAGGAGAGGTCAAAAAGCTTCGGCAACCTCTCTCTCCTTTTGGCTTCGGAGCATAATACGCTTAGCCTATGAGACTGCTGGACAGCAGCCCCCTGAAAGGATTACAGCTCATTCTACTAGAGCTGTGGCTTCCACCTGGGCCTTTAAAAATGAGGCCTCTGTTGAACAGATTTGCAAGGCTGCGACTTGGTCTTCGCTTCACACCTTTTCAAAATTTTACAAATTTGACACTTTTGCTTCTTCGGAGGCTGTTTTTGGGGGAGAGGTTCTACAGGCAGTGGTTCCTTCCGTTTAAGTTCCTGCCTTGTCCCTCCCATCATCCGTGTACTTTAGCTTTGGTATTGGTATCCCACAAGTAATGGATGATCCGTGGACTGGATACACTTAACAAGAGAAAACATAATTTATGCTTACCTGATAAATTTATTTCTCTTGTAGTGTATCCAGTCCACGGCCCGCCCTGTCCTTTTAAGGCAGGTCTAAATTTTAATTAAACTACAGTCACCACTGCACCCTATGGTTTCTCCTTTCTCGTCTTGTTTCGGTCGAATGACTGGATATGGCAGTGAGGGGAGGAGCTATATAGCAGCTCTGCTGTGGGTGATCCTCTTGCAACTTCCTGTTGGGAAGGAGAATATCCCACAAGTAATGGATGATCCGTGGACTGGATACACTACAAGAGAAATAAATTTATCAGGTAAGCATAAATTATGTTTTTGGAGGTGCAGAAACAAATGACCAGAACAATATTTTCACCAAAAAGCAGATAAACCTTGGGCATGCTCTCAGAGTTGCAGGACACATCATCCACAATACTGTACGAGCAGCTACTTATTTTGCCTGTTGATATAGAGATGTTCATCTATATATAAATATTTTTATATTTCAAATCTTACACACTTAGTCACATAACTCCTTTAGAGTTTCAACTCTATGTAGAGACAGAGTTTCAGATAATGCTCGGTTATGCTCAAAAGAGGTGACCTAGCACTACTGCCTGCCATTGAAATGCTCATGCCCCTAAAATCCTATTCTGATGGATTTTTTTTTTTTAATAACCATTTTGTTTTACATGAAGTAGTCAAAAAAGGAGGGACAGACAGTAACTGTATTTGAATTTAATGACAGCATTAATAGTTTGAAAACAATCTTGATGTCCAAAATTGAAGACCATTTCCTTCCTTCAGCTGTTTTGAAAGTTCTTTGGAAACTGGAAAGAGAGGAAGGATTACCAAATAGAGGTCAAAATGTTTCAAATAAATGGACTGAAAACAGCTTTCAGGGCCTAGAATCCTATAGCAGAGTAACCTTAAAGTGTTAAAGTTAACAATAACGGATTACTGAATTTAATTATACCTTAAAATTTATAATTTTTTAAAATACTTTATAAAAATTTATATTATTTTTTATGTTTGTAACAATATCTCGCTACTGCAGCCTTGGTTACCTGTACTTTTTTTTTTTAATGATGACACTATCCAATCATATTGTTAGCCAGTTGGCTACAACTGTGAAAAAAATAAATCAAGATCTGGACATGCTTTATTTTACATGTGATCTTCTGCTGTATCTGCGGCATTATCTGCTTTTCCTATGCTGGGAAAATGCAAGAGGAAAATTAGACATTCAGATAGTAAGGTTTCTGTTCCACCTACTGCTACGCAGGTAACCCTCTCTCATAAGTCTCTGATGAGGAGGATACGTCGGTAGCCTCTGAGGGTAAAATCTAAGATTCAGACAGTATTATTCCTTCAGCTGATACTGATGAAGTAAACTTCAGATTTAAGCTTGAACACCTTTGTGTACTGTTAAAGGAGGTATTGGCTACTTTGGACGACTCCAATACTTCTGTCATTGTCAACCCTAAGAAGTCTAGTAAACTTAATAAATACTATGATGTTCCTTCCTCTGTGGAAGTTTTTCCTGTCCCAGACCTTGTGACGGAGATTATTTCACAGGAATTGGAGAAGCCAGGGATTCCTTTCTCCCTGTCTCCTGTATTTAGAAAGATGTTTCCATTTGCTGACTCTATTAAAGATTCTTGGCACACTGTGCCTAAAGTAGAAGGAGCTATTTCTACTCTGGGTAAGAGAGCTACAATCCCTATAGAGGATAGCTGTTTCTTTAAAGATCCCATGGACAAGAAGCTGGAAGCTTATTTGAAGAAAATATATGTTTATCAAGGCCTTCAATGGCAAACTGCAGTTGGCAGCAAATGCGGCATCTTATTGATGCGATGCCTTGTCTGAATCAATTTTAGTAGAGACTCTGTTGAAGGAGATACAAGATAGGATTAAGGCTCTCAAACTAGCCAATTCCTTTTTTTGATGCTAACATGCAAGTTATTAGACTGGGAGCCAAGATGTCTGGCTTCTCTGTCCTAGTCCATAGGGCATTGTGGCTAAAATCGTGGTCAGCTGATGTTACCGCTAAGTCCAACCTTCTGGCGCTTCCTTACAAGGGTAAGACCATGTTCGGACCTGATCTGGCAGAAATAATTTCTGATATTACAGGTGGAAAAGGGTCTTTTCTACCGCAAGACAAGAAGAACAGACTCAAAGGACATCAAAGTAATTTTTGTTCCTTTCGTAGTTTTAAAGGTCAAAAATCTTCCTCTCCCTCTTCCAAGCAGGAACAGTCCAAGTCTTCTTGGAAGCCCAATCAGTCTTGGAATAAGGGGAAGCAATCAAAGAAACCCTCAGCTGAGTCTTAATCAGCATGAAGGGTCGGCCCCTGGTCTGGGATCAGATCAAGTGGGGGGCAGACTTTCCCTGTTTGGTCAAGCGTGGAGACGAGATGTCCCAGATCCTTTGGCTGTGGACATAGTATCTCAGGGTTACAAAATAGAATTCAAAACTTTCCCTCCCAGGGGCAGATTCCACCTCTCAAGATCATTTGCAGACCAGGTAAAAAGAGAGGCATTCTTGAACTGCATTCAGGACCTTTCCTCCCTGGGAGTGATTGTTCCAGCTCCAGTAAGGGAACAGGGTCTAGGATTCTATTTTAAATCTGTTTGTGGTTCCCAAAAAAGAGGGAACTTTTTGACCCATTTTAGACCTTAAGTGATTCCAACAAGTTTCTCAGGGTATCGTCCTTCAAAATGGAAACCATTCGTTCCATTCTTCCTTTTGTTCAAGAGGGTCAGTTCATGATGACCATAGACCTGAAGGACGCGTATCTTCATGTTCCCATCCACAGGGATCATCACAAATTCCTGAGATTTGCCTTTCTAGACAAACACTTTCAGTTTATGGCTCTTCCGTTTGGACTTGGCAGTGATCAGGTCTTGGGGAATTGCAGTGGCGCCATACTTGGACGACATATTGGTTCAGGCGCCATCTTTTCAACAAGTAAACTCTCATACAGAGAGCTTGTTGTCTTTTCTACGTTGCCATGGTTGGAAAGTGAATCTGGAAAAGAGTTCCCTTGTTCCAGCTACATTCAAATTCAAATCTGTCCCAGTGGATAGATCTAGACCAGTCGACAAGAGACTCTCTCCCGTGGTGGCTTTCTCAGGACCATCTATCTCAGGGCACATGCTTCCGGAGACCTTCCTGGGTGATTGCGACCACAGACACTAGGCTGGGGAGCAGTCTGGGACTCGTTAAAGGCATAGGGACTATGGACTTGGGAGGCGTCTGCCCTTCCCATAAACATCTTGGAGTTGAGAGCGATTTGCAATGCTCTGATGGCTTGGCCTCAATTGTCTTTAGCCCGGTTTATAAGGTTTTATCAGGTTTCAGCCGGACAACATCACCTCAGTGGCTTACATCAACCACCAGGGAAGAACTCGGAGTTCCTTAGCCATGAAGGAGGTGGCACAGATTATTCAGTGGGTGTAAACTCACAATTTTTGTCTATCTGCCATCCACATTTTTGGAGTGGACAACTGGGAAGCGGATTTCCTGAGCAAACAGGCATTTCATCCCGGTGAGTTGGCTCTCCATCCGCAGGTGTTCTCCAGGTTAACCCTCAAATGGGGGGTGCCAGAGTTAGATCTGATGGCATCCAGTCAGAACGCTAAATTTCCAAGGTACAGTTCAAGGTCAAGAGATCCTCAGGCCACTCTGATAGATACTCTGGCAGTTCCTTGGGATTTCGGTCTAGCATACCTGTTTCCTAAGTTTGCGCTCCTTCCACGAGTTAATGCTCGTATCAAACAAGAGAGAGCATCAGTAATTCTAATAGCTCCTGCATGGCCTCGCAGGATCTGGTATGCAGACCTAGTGAAGATGTCATCTCGGCCGCCTTGGAGGTTGCCTCTGACTGCTTGGAGATTGAATGCTTAGTTCTGTCTAAGCGTGTATTTTCTGAGTCAGTCATTGAGACCATGATCCAGGCTCGCAAGCCTGTTACTCGAAAATATTACCATAAGGTATGGCGTAAATACGTTTTATTGAATAGTGACAGTTGGACTTCCTGTTGGAGGCGGGGCATGCAGGTAGCTGTAGGTAGCTACAGGTGCTGTGGAAGCTCCGCGCCTCGGCATGAGGCCTAAATCCACCCCAACATATGCTTTGTTACCCTTGGCCAAGTACTGGTCTGGGTAGTTGGATTTCGATCCTGCATGGGAAGTATATGCCTGCAGCCTAAGATTGCACGCTGGCTGGTGCATACCATTTCTACACTGGCTCCCAAACGTAGCAATATGAAGCCCCTGGCTTAATGCCGCTTAATTACAGCTAAGACTCTATTACTGGCTACCAGTTACCAGGCTATTGTACCTGACATCTGAACCTGACTCGCTAAGAGACATTTGGCCCCTTTCCATACAAATAGCTCTTTACATACAATCTAATCGTACCCTGGAGTACGCCAAACAGAGCTGCGGATGCCATTCTCACCTGGTTGAGATCTCTCCACTCTCAAACGGAGGTTTGTCTGCAGCCTGTCGGTTTGTGTCCTGTGTGCCGGGAGTCGTGGGTGCTGTGGGTTCTCCTGGATTGTACAGCTGTGTGTCCGACGGAGTCCCTCTCCCTGGTTGAGAGTGGATCGAGGACTGTTCCAAGTTGCCGTGAGAAGTTCGAGCCCCCGGAACTGGCCAATTGCAAGAGCAATCTCACCTTCCTCAGCGTAAGGAGCCTTGAGTGCTGCCGTACAGCGGTTCAGACTACGCCGGGGCTTCTTTTTCCAGCAATCTACATGCAAGCGGAGGAATTGTGGCTGTGACATCTGTTTGGTCCGCTGTATGTTACAAGGCAGGTGTTCTGCCACACAAGAGGTATCTCTCCCGGTCTTAGCAAGAGGCTCTTCTGTCCCGGCAAGTTGTGAAGCATGAACAGACCAAACACCTGACGAGATCCTCTGCAACAGTGGTGAGGTGCGGTATTCTGTTTTGCCAGTCGGCACCCTGCGGGGAGCTAGCTTGAACTCCCTCTCCATAGCCCCATTGTTTGCATAGACGTTTTTTTTCTCATCAGCCATGCTACACGGCGCACCAGCTTCTTATCGAAGTTAGTGAGCGAACTCCTGGTGCCAGCTGACTGGGTAAGGTGCTGCTAAGGTGGCGAAGGTGATGAACTTACCACTGGGCGGCCTGATTAACTTATTGTGAGGCCTGAATGGGTGGGCGACATAGTCTCAATAGGTGCCGTCAGTCCATCTTGCTTGTTCCCCAATCAAGATAAAAACTCCACCGTTTACAGACTTTGACAGAAATGTCTTATACCCCTGAGTAGGATTTTATCGGGATTGGAACATTAATAAGAATAGGGCCACAGATAATTCTTAGCTGTTAATGCTCAGGTAGCTGGTAACACAGAAATTTTTACCGGATACTCAGTAGTCAAACAGATGCCCAAGGATGAAATTTATATGTTTTAGCTAATGGGTATATCATGGGCATTATGCTAAATCTGTTTTGGTAAATTTCCAACATCAGTTTTTCTTCTTTTTTTTTTTTTCCCCTGTTTTGTTTTTTTTGTTATATATTCTCTCTAAATTTGTAGCTCTGGATTTAAGGATACTGAATTGTAGCTTTATTAGCAAAAGGCTTAGCTATCTATCATTATATGCGTATATGTACAATACATTTGATGCATGGCTCTGTTGGGCATTGTATATTAATGAAGTATCTACTTGTCAAAGCTTGAGGGTATATAAGTTAACCCCACTTTTGCAATATACACTGGATTTGGGCCTGCAACAGTGAACTCTCTTTCAGAAAGCGATACTCTCTAGATTAAGTCTAATTTTTAGATTCTATTTAAACTGACACTTGAAGTTAATTGCACTATAGCACTTTAGAGTAGGTAGCGTTACACTGTGTTTTGAATAGGGAAGTTAGCATCAAAGCCTCCCCTTTTTTTTTTTTTTTTTTTTACACAAATTAGGATATTCCCACTGAGCATAATATCTGAAGGTAATATGCTAGAGCATTATAAGACCTTTTGAGACTCACATTCACTTGTGATAGTTAAATGATAAAAATTGGGCACTTTTCATACATTTGTTTGACCATATTTAAAATATTAGCCTCGCTGGTGAGAGGGCTTTTTTCAAACTAGCAGCACTGAATCCAAGGATACTGAGTTGACTTATTTGGTCTCTAGATACCCACCATTACATGTATATATATACAACTTATCTGCTGTAGTTCTTTGCTGGCTTATTAGATATCAAGAAATACAAAGGTTAACTTTACATTGCAGTATACACCAGTTGTGGCGTAGAAGTAGAAAATATCTCTCAGAAAGCGATACAATTTGATAAAATTAAACTCTAAGGAATATATCTAAATTGGAACTGATACCTGGAGTATTATTACTGTATTTTTTGTGGGGCACACACTGTTATATTTTGAGGTAGTTATCTCACTTGGGAAGCTAGGACCTCTCCCTTCCCTTTTTTTTTTTTTTTTTTTTTTTTTTTTTTAACAGAATGTTCTGCACTGAGTATAAAAATTGAGGATAGACTACCAGAGCTGTAAGCGACTCTTGAGAACTCTATCCAGCTCCCCATATCTTTCTCTGCAGAGGTCATAATATAAACCAAACAAAAGTTACGTCCTGTTCATGGACAAATATATGCACCAAAGGAGCTCTCCCTCCAATATGCCTCCCAAAGCCAAAGAAAAGAAGGGGAGCAGCAGGAACTTGGACTCTAGCATAGTCTCCCCATTAGAAAAAAGCATAGCTAATCCGTCTCCTAATAATTTAACAGAATTCGCAGTTGAAGTGGCAAAAATTCTGACACCCCAATTTGATATGATTAAACAGGAGATCAGAAACGAGATATCTAGTCTCACCTTAGAGGTCAGACAGTTTTCATCAAGGTTAGACGAAATCGAGACTAGGATTTCGGACCTGGAAGACAGACTTAATGTAGTGGATCCAATTTTGGATACGCATAGTAAAATTATTACTTCCTTGCAAGCTAAGATCGAGGATCTTGAGGACCGATCGAGACAGAATAATCTTAAAGTGATCGGTCTGCCTGAATCCCCGGAGTATCAAGATCTAATGCACTTTGTCACCACCACGTTACCTCAAGCCCTGCAGATTCCAGCTCCTGTTGCTCCCTTTCAGATTGAAAGGGTACATAGGATAGGTCAACGACGGGACCATAATGAGGCTGCAAGACCTAGGCCAGTAATTTTAAAATTTGTGAATTTCCAAGACAAATTATTATACCTCAAGCATTATAGGAAATGCAGTCCTCTTTCCCTAGGCTCCCATAAGTTACTCATGTTTCAAGACTTCTCTTCAGAGACTCTAGCTAAGAGAAGAGACATGTCCTTCTTTTATGGGAGGCTGCAGAAAGATAACTACAATATCAGGCTGATTTACCCGGCAAAGTTATTAGTTTTGAAAGATGGCACTACACACACACTCAATAATGTTATGCAGGCGGAGACTTTTTGCAGGGAAGCTGGGGTACCATGAATAGGTATCCAATTCTATTAGGTAGACGTTCTAGCTGGCTAAACCAGAACTCTTAGTTTCTAAGAGATACGTAATTGATGAATATATTGAGGTTAGTTGTAGGAATGGTGTTTGGGGGGGTGTTTGGGGGTGTTGTGTGGGCGGGGAGGTTTTTTTTTTTTTTGTATTTCCTTCTTTCCTTCCCTCTTCCTCTCTCTCTCCTCCTCTCCCCGGGTGTCTGTCGCATTTTGAGAAGCGGTTTCTGGATTTCCCCCAGAAGTTATATATATATATATGAGCTACCCTCTTTCGTTTGTGCAGCACTTAGATGAATAGTGGCAATAGCGCATAACCTAAATCTATTATCTTGGAATGTAGGCGGTATCAACTCACCAATTAAAAGAAAAGCTATAATAAAGCATCTGGGGAAATTTAACCCAGATATAGTGCTTTTACAAGAATTACATCTTAGTGCTATTGAAATACCTAAACTCAAATCTAGGTGGGTGGGGGAAGTGGTAGCGGCCCCATTTTCCTCCAGGAAGAGGGGGGTCGCAATCCTATTAAATCGTAACTTAGTATATCAAATAATTAATAGTGAATATGACCCCGATGGTAGATTTTTAATATTGGAATTGGAGGTTAGAAATATTAGATATATATTTTGCAATATATACGGACCCAATCAAATTGACCACAAATTCTGGACAGCCCTCTCAGTAAAGTTACACAGATTTATTGGATTAAATCTAATCATTGCGGGAGATTTTAATCTACTAGCTGACCCTGTCCTCGATAGCTCTAATAAAAGGACATTAGCTAGCAGAGGCAGAAAAGTACGGATCTTTCAGAAGCTATGCTCCCATCTAGGTGTGGTTGATCTGTGGCGGGTACAGAATCCGGATGTACGTACCTATACGTGTGTATCCCATGTTCAACATTCTTTCTCTCGGCTTGATTACTTTCTAGTGTCAGAAACATTACTTACTCGGAACTGGGCTACTAAAATTGATGATATAGCCATCTCCGACCATGCCGTCATAGTACTGAATCTTGTCTCTGGCCAGAAGCACTTTAGCAAGAACCATATTTATTTTCCTAGATATCTTTGTAACAACATCAAGTTTCAGAACCATCTACGTTTAAAGTGGGCAGAATACCTTAATAACAATGGGAATTATATAGATAAAATTGAGACATTCTGGGAGGCCTCTAAGGCCGTTCTACGCAGAGAAATTAAATCTTTTACACTCTATTGGGCAAAAAATTGGAGCTTAGTGTCCAGACAGCTAGCTAATCGGGTTAAGAACACATATCGAGCCTATATGTACAGGCATACTAAAGAACACTGGGAAGCTTATATCACGGCAAAGACACTTCGAGATACGCATATGAAACAGATTAGTGCCCAGGAAGAACTTAGACTGAAGGCAAGATACGAGGGCTTTACAGGCAGATCGGCTAAGTTTCTAGCCAGGCTAGTTAAATCTTCGCCCAGATGTACAATCGCCTCTATTAAGCAAGGAACTAGGAGATATACGAACCACGCCGATATAGAAAAAGTATTTTTTGAATTCTTCCAAGATCTATATAAGCAAGACCCCCTTAAATTAGACAAGAGGGAAGCATTTTGGGGCAAGACTAAGGTACCACGTCTATCTATGGAGGCCAGAGACGCTATTAATGCGCCTATTACCGAGGAGGAAATAAAATGGGCAATCAAGAATGGGAAATCCAACAAAGCCGCTGGACCAGATGCTCTCCCTATCGAATATTATAGAATTTTACAAACCCAGGTGATGCCCATATTACTTGTTATTCAATTTCTATTTTTCAGAGAATACGAGATGCTCTACTTCTTTTACAGCGGCAAACATCTCATTGATCCTAAAAAAGGGTAAAGATCCTGAGTTACCAAGTTCTTTCAGACCTATCTCGGTCTTAAATACCGATTATAAGCTGCTCGCAGCTATCGTATCCGCACGATTGAAACCTCACATGGGCAATTTAGTCCACGAGAATCAATCTGGTTTCATGCCTGGGCGCAACCCCGTAAGGAATATGAGGAAACTATTAATTTTGATTGAATTTTTTTGGAACAGGTATAAGTCTAGGCAACCCCATGATATTATGGACAAGGCTATCTTAACGGTCGACGCGGAGAAGGCCTTTGATAGGGTCAGTTGGGACCATTTATTTTTCACGCTGGATCAGTTTGGCTTCTCGGGATCTTTCAACAACTATATACGTTTAATTTATAGTGCTCCTTCTTCTGCGGTGATCATTAACAATACATCTACTCAACGATTTGATTTATTTAGAGGGACTAGACAGGGTTGTCCACTTTCCCCTTTCCTGTTCAACCTTAGCGTAGAACCTCTGGCTATCAGACTACGGCAAGAACTGAATGGGATCTTCTTGGCAGGGGAGAAGCTGGTCTTACTTCTCTATGCGGATGACCTCCTATTATTCCTTTCTAATCTTGAGGTCTCCTTACCCATTTTTCAGAGTATTACCCAAGAGTTTGGGGAAATCTCTGGGTTTAAGATCAATACTTCTAAATCAGAATTAATGTGGATATATAAAAATCCCGGAATAGGTATTATTCATCCTTTTCGAGAAGTTGCCCAGATTACATATCTAGGTTTACGATTATCTAGCAACTCGGAGGATTTGGTACAGGTTAAATTTTAGGACGGTGATGGAGTCCTGTAAGAAAAAGTTGGAGGAATGGGTCATGTTACCGATATCCCTATCAGCTAGGGTGACCCTAGTTAAATCCGTAATTTTTCCAAAACTTCTTTATATCCTGCAAAATATTCCATGGTTTTTGCATAAGAAAGATATCACTATATATAACAAGGCTTGTTCCAAGTTTCTTTGGAATGGGAAGAGACCGCGGATTGCCCCCCACAGGCTTATGAATACTAAGGTATCAGCCGGTTTGGCGCTCCCTAATATTCAGACATACAACTTGGTTATTATAGCCAGATTTGCTTTGGACTGGTTAACTGGGAAGGAGCAAATTTCCTCGTTTATCTGGGAATCTCAGATTGTGGCCCCTTTCCAGTTGAAGGCTCTGTTACACTGTCCACTCACTTCAATGCCATCTAATATATTCTATCTAGGCACCTTTAAGAATGTCATTGGTGCTTGGCAAAGATTATGTTCAGAAGTGGGTAACTCTCTATATGTCTCTCAATACTTACCCATAGTTGGTAATACCGAGTTTAGCCCCGGTCTCTCTTATCAGATATTCAAAGACTGGGAGTCTAAAGGTCTCCAAACTGTGTGGCAAATACGAGATGTAGAGGGTCACCCATTATTATTTCAAGAAATTGCAACGAGATTTGATCTAGGTACGCGTGAGTTTTACGCCTATCTTCAAGTAAGGCATTTTTTTTTAGAGCTGCGTACGAAATACGGGAACAACTGGTCTATGGGCGAACTGCAAGCCTTGATCACTTTGTATGCGACAGACATATATGCAATTTCCCCTCTGTACAGATTGTTAAATCAGAATACGTCCAATCTACAAGTGAGTGAGATGGTGGCTAGATGGGCCATTAAATTCCCAGATATAAACGAGCAGACTATTGTGGGGAGCTTTAAAATAATCCAACAGAGCTGGGTCCCGACAGCATGGAGGGAGTCACAGATAAAAGTTGGGTTGCAGAGATATCTTACACCGGACGTTCTATCCAAATGGTACAAAACAAGGGTCACCTGCTCTAGATGTTCTTCTATAGGGGCTGACTTATTCCATTGTTTATGGAGCTGTCCTAAAATAAACCAATATTGGCAAAAAATCATATTTTGGATGACGGTAATTTTGGAACTGGATCACAAAATAGCGCCAATTGAGATTTTCTTTTTGGTAAAATTTCAGGGTAGAATTAAGAACTATAGCCTGATAAATACTATTATATTAACCGCACGTAATCTCATCTTTAAATCATGGAAAGCTTCCGCGGCACCTACAATGACCCAATTTAAAACGGCCCTGGCCGCCAATTTATAACAGAGCAATTCAACGTACCATACCCGCAGGATAAACATCTAGCGGGATTTTTAAAAAAATGGGAGATATTTGTAAGATCTCTGCCATTAATACAGCAAAAAAAGCTAACCAAACCATTTAGAAATTCTGAATTTTTCCAGATAAATATCTTGGCGGGTCATTTCCCTGGAGAATGGGTGGAAGACAGTGACTGAGCGCATTAGCCGAGGAGGGGGGGGGGGCAGAGGGGGCGAGAGGAGAGAACGGGGAGTTTGAGGGCGTGCTTGTTTTGTTTGTTTTTTTTTCTTTTTTTTTTCTTTTTTTTTTTTTTTGTCCTAATTTGTTTTGTTGTTCGATCTCCGCAGGGTTGTTTGAGGGGGGGCGGGAGTATAAGAGGAAAACAACAAAGATGAAGTAGGATTAGTTTATCGATAAGAGCTACTTGTTCACTCTATGCACTTTTTGATAGCACGCATATGCCCGACCTAATGGATTTTGTATGATTTGAACTGATTTACGGGTATATTACTTATACTGTTTCCATTTAACTATGTATGTACTCACATTTTTTACTGAAACACTTGTTTTTATATTCAATAATCAATATTGTAGTAATTTTCTTTGTTTTTGTTATAAATAAACTATGTAAATACATTTTATTGGTGTGAATCTAAGGGCTATTCTTGAAGTAGGGTCAGGATTCCTAGAATTTTGTCTTTTCTACAGGAAGGTCTGGAGAAAGGGTTGTCAATCAGTTCTCTGAAAGGCTCATATTTCTGCATTATCTATTTTGTTACACAAGCGTCTGGCGGATATGCCAGATGTTCAATCTTTTTGTCAAGCCCTGGTCAGATTCAGGCCTGTGTTTAAACCTGTTGCTCCTCCTTGGAGCCTTAACCTTCTTCTTAAAAATTTGCAGCAGGCTCCATTTGAGCCAATGCATTCCATAGATATTAAGTTGCTATCTTGGAAGGTTTTGTTTCTTATTGCTAATGCTATCTCTTCTGCTCGGAGAGTTTAGGAACTCTTGGCTTTGCAGTGTGATTCGCTTTACCTCATCTTTCATGTGGATAAGGCGGTTCTTCGTACTAAATTGGGGTTTCTTCCTAAAGTGGTTTCGGATAGAAATATTAATCAGGAAATTGTTGTTCCTTTTCTCTGTCCCAATCCTCCTCCTCATAAAGAATGTCTGTTGCACAACTTGGATGTTGTGCGTGTTCTAAAATTCTACCTACAGACAACTAAGGATTTTCGCCAGTCTTCTGCCCTGTTTATTTGTTTCTCAGGAAAGCGTAAGGGTCAGAAGGCTACTTCTACTTCCCTCTGGTTGAGAAGTATGATTCGTTTTGCTTATGAGACTGCTGGACAGCAGCCTCCTGAGGGAATTACAGTTCATTGCATTAGGGCTTTCTCCTCTTCTTGGGCTTTCAAAAATGAAGCTTCTGTGGAACAGATTTGCAAGGCTGCATCTTGGTCCTCTCTGCATACTTTTTCCAAATTTTATACTTTTGCCTTGACTGAGGCCTCTTTGGGGAGAAAGGTTCTTCAAGTAGTGGTGCCTTCTGTTTAGGTCTGCCTGTCTTGTTCTCCCTCCCTGTTCATTCTTTATTAACTAGCTTGGGTATTGGTTCCCACTAGTAATTGAATGACATTGTGGACTCTCCATATCTTAGGAAAGAAAACAAAATGTATGCTTACCGGATAAATGTCTTTCTTTCTGGATATGGAGAGTCCACGACCCCACCCTTTATTAAGACAGTTATTTTTGACTAAACTTTAGGCACCTCTACACCTTTGTGTTATTCCTTTTCCATTTCCCTTTGGTCGAATGACTGCTGTTTATTGGTAGGGGAGTGAAATTTAACAGCTTTGCTGTAGTGCTCTTTGCCTCCTCCTGCTGGCCAGGAGTGATATTCCCACTAGTAAATGAATGACGTTGTGGACTCTCCATATCCGTAAAGAAAGAAATGTATCGGGTAAGCATAAATTTAGTTTTTTTTTTTTAAGTTTTGGGCTATTATTTTTTTTTTTTAATTTAGCAGTTGTGTTTATCACTTTAAACAAAACACCTTTATGGGAAGAAATTGAGAGAACGTCATGTTAAAACTGTACCTGCTGAGTTATCTGAAAACAAGATGTATGATGAGTATGTCTACGAGAAGCAGTTTGTAAATTGGGGGGATGTGAATGTGCTGCTAATAAGACATTGCCAGCTCAAATAAGGATTGAAATGTAGGATTGCCACCTCAGCCATGCTTTTCTGAACAGCTATGAGTTACACATGCTGCAGGGTCCTCAGGGAGTAACATGAATAGTGCTGTCAAGAGGCAGCATATGCTTTATATGCTTGTTCAAAAGGAACAAAAGTTCTCTTATAGATGTACCCTTTGTAATGATACCATGAGATCATAACCATTCGCTGCCATGATGTAATAGCACTAGATCCATACCGAAATGAATAATGTATATAGTCAAGTTAACTTGGTTTAGGTTATTATAATTACTTATGGATCTAGTGCTATTACATCATGGCAGCGAATGGTTATGATCTCATGGTATCATTACAAAGGGTACATCTATAAGAGAACTTTTGAACAAGCATATAAAGTTACATGGTGCACTTAGTAATTTTCCTTTCTTTCCTATGTAGTTTGTCTGTGTGGCACTGTATAGAATGGTACTAATATCATAATTACCTGTAGATATAGCTCATTACTATCTCGGTACCCAATTGTCATAATTTTGTGGCAACATCATAAATTGTACATTTATAAGGGAACTTGTATTACTCTTAAACAATCGCATAGAATCACTAGGGGCACCAATTTAATCTTTCATTTTTATTGGATGTGCCTGAGTGACATGATATCGATAGGTACATATATGAATACTTCTTTGTTAGTACCCTTAAAAAGGTCACTAACTGTGATTTCTATTTGGTAACAATATCCACCTATTTAGGAAATCGGAGTAATTATATGTTTTTTGTGACATACCATAGGGGTAATTAACATAGTGCCGGTTGAATACTGTAATACAGTAAGAGAAACAAATTGGAATGGTTGGATCACTTAAAATCTGTTTTTTATTTATTACATATTCCATTTGAAATGATCCACACTGTAGTTGCATTTCTATAGATACCGTGTTTATGACACTTTACTGAGTTAATACTCAGAGGTAATGAAGAGTGAAGATAATTTCAACCTCAAGGTGTATGTAGTATGATAATTGCTTTTATCCATTTAAATGTGCTCGTTGCACACGATCCGTGAGCCAACATAACTACTGGTACTCTTATATCATATTTAACAATAGGGTTGTAAATACTTGAACATAGTTAAGTCATACGTCACTGAATTGACCCACACCAACCCAATCTTAATTTCTAAACCATCAAAATGTTCCACCATGTATTATCTATGCGTGGTTTGGGATAATTTGACTAATGTAGAGGCACATAATAATCAGGGACAATTAGCGAATTTTCTGCCAATAATGAGTGATGTTTGTTCTTACTCGATCCACAATGGCTAGCTTAATACACAATCATTGCAACAATGTCACCAGATGTGATCGTTATAACTTACAATTTATTTTGTGTGCCGTATTATATTACAGCCCCCTTTTTCTATCTGTCATAAATTGCCGTTTCTTTCATGTAATTAGCAAGAGTCCATGAGCTAGTGACGTATGGGATATACATTCCTACCAGGAGGGGCAAAGTTTCCCAAACCTCAAAATGCCTATAAATACACCCCTCACCACACCCACAATTCAGTTTTACAAACTTTGCCTCCGATGGAGGTGGTGAAGTAAGTTTGTGCTAGATTCTACGTTGATATGCGCTCCGCAGCAAGTTGGAGCCCGGTTTTCCTCTCAGCGTGCAGTGAATGTCAGAGGGATGTGAGGAGTATTGCCTATTTGAATGCAGTGATCTCCTTCTAAGGGGTCTATTTCATAGGTTCTCTGTTATCGGTCGTAGAGATTCATCTCTTACCTCCCTTTTCAGATCGACGATATACTCTTATATATACCATTACCTCTGCTGATTCTCGTTTCAGTACTGGTTTGGCTATCTACTATATGTAGATGAGTGTCCTGGGGTAAGTAAGTCTTATTTTCTGTGACACTCCTAGCTATGGTTGGGCACTTTGTTTATAAAGTTCTAAATATATGTATTCAAACATTTATTTGCCTTGACTCAGAATGTTCAACTTTCCTTATTTTCAGACAGTCAGTTTCATATTTGGGATAATGCATTTTAACATTTTTCTTACCTTAAAATTTGACTTTTTCCCTGTGGGCTGTTAGGCTCGCGGGGGCTGAAAATGCTTCATTTTATTGCGTCATTCTTGGCGCGGACTTTTTTAGCGCAAAAATTCTATTTCCGTTTCCGGCGTCATACGTGTCGCCGGAAGTTGCGTCATTTTTTGACGTTATTTTGCGCCAAAAATGTCGGCGTTCCGGATGTGGCGTCATTTTTGGCGCCAAAAAGCATTTAGGCGCCAAATAATGTGGGCGTCTTATTTGGCGCGAAAAAATATGGGCGTCACTTTTGTCTCCACATTATTTAAGTCTCATTTTTTATTGCTTCTGGTTGCTAGAAGCTTGTTCTTTGGCATTTTTTCCTATTCCTGAAACTGTCATTTAAGGAATTTGATCAATTTTGCTTTATATATATGTTGTTTTTTCTCTTACATATTGCAAGATGTCTCACGTTGCATCTGAGTCAGAAGATACTACAGGAAAATCGCTGTCAAGTGCTGAATCTACCAAAGCTAAGTGTATCTGCTGTAAACTTTTGGTAGCTATTTCTCCAGCTGTTGTTTGTATTGATTGTCATGACAAACTTGTTAAAGCAGATAATATTTCCTTTAGTAAAGTACCATTGCCTGTTGCAGTTCCTTCAACATCTAAGGTGCAGAATGTTCCTGATAATATAAGAGATTTTGTTTCTGAATCCATAAAGAAGGCTATGTCTGTTATTTCTCCTTCTAGTAAACGTAAAAAATCTTTTAAAACTTCTCTCCCTACAGATGAATTTTTAACTGAACATCATCATTCTGATTCTGATGATTCCTCTGGTTCAGAGGATTCTGTCTCAGAGGTTGATGCTGATAAATCTTCATATTTATTTAAAATGGAATTTATTCGTTCTTTACTTAAAGAAGTCCTAATTGCTTTAGAAATAGAGGATTCTGGTCCTCTTGATACTAAATCTAAACGTTTAAATAAGGTTTTTAAATCTCCTGTAGTTATTCCAGAAGTTTTTCCTGTCCCTGATGCTATTTCTGCAGTAATTTCCAAAGAATGGGATAATTTGGGTAATTCATTTACTCCTTCTAAACGTTTTAAGCAATTATATCCTGTGCCGTCTGACAGATTAGAATTTTGGGACAAGATCCCTAAAGTTGATGGGGCTATTTCTACCCTTGCTAAACGTACTACTATTCCTACGTCAGATGGTACTTCGTTTAAGGATCCTCTAGATAGGAAAATTGAGTCCTTTCTAAGAAAAGCTTATCTGTGTTCAGGTAATCTTCTTAGACCTGCTATATCTTTGGCTGATGTTGCTGCAGCTTCAACTTTTTGGTTGGAAACTTTAGCGCAACAAGTAACACATCGTGATTCTCATGATATTATTATTCTTCTTCAACATGCTAATAATTTTATCTGTGATGCCATTTTTGATATTATCAGAGTTGATGTCAGGTTTATGTCTCTAGCTATTTTAGCTAGAAGAGCTTTATGGCTTAAAACTTGGAATGCTGATATGGCTTCTAAATCAACTTTACTTTCCATTTCTTTCCAGGGTAACAAATTATTTGGTTCTCAGTTGGATTCCATTATTTCAACTGTTACTGGTGGGAAAGGAACTTTTTTACCACAGGATAAAAAATCTAAAGGTAAAAACAGGGCTAATAATCGTTTTCGTTCCTTTCGTTTCAACAAAGAACAAAAGCCTGATCCTTCATCCTCAGGAGCAGTTTCAGTTTGGAGACCATCTCCAGTTTGGAATAAATCCAAGCCAGCTAGAAAGGCAAAGACTGCTTCTAAGTCCACATGAAGGTGCAGCCCTCATTCCAGCTCAGCTGGTAGGGGGCAGGTTACGTTTTTTCAAGGAAATTTGGATCAATTCTGTTCACAATCTTTGGATTCAGAGCATTGTTTCAGAAGGGTACAGAATTGGTTTCAAGTTGAGACCTCCTGCAAAGAGATTTTTTCTTTCCCGTGTCCCAGTAAATCCAGTAAAAGCTCAAGCATTTCTGAAATGTATTTCAGATCTAGAGTTGACTGGAGTAATTATGCCAGTTCCAGTTCCGGAACAGGGGATGGGGTTTTATTCAAATCTCTTCATTGTACCAAAGAAGGAGAATTCTTTCAGACCAGTTCTGGATCTAAAAATATTGAATCGTTATGTAAGGATACCAACGTTCAAGATGGTAACTGTAAGGACTATCTTACCTTTTGTTCAGCAAGGGAATTATATGTCCACAATAGATTTACAGGATGCATATCTGCATATTCCGATTCATCCAGATCATTATCAATTCCTGAGATTCTCATTTCTGGACAAGCATTACCAGTTTGTGGCTCTGCCGTTTGGCCTAGCTACAGCTCCAAGAATTTTTACAAAGGTTCTCGGTGCCCTGCTGTCTGTAATCAGAGAACAGGGTGTTGTGGTATTTCCTTATTTGGACGATATCTTGGTACTTGCTCAGTCTTTACATTTAGCAGAATCTCATACGAATCGACTTGTGTTGTTTCTTCAAGATCATGGTTGGAGGATCAATTTACCAAAAAGTTCTTTGATTCCTCAGACAAGGGTAACCTTTCTGGGTTTCCAGATGGATTCAGTGTCCATGACTCTCTCTTTAACAGACAAGAGACGTCTAAAGTTGATTACAGCTTGTCGAAACCTTCAGTCACAATCATTCCCTTCGGTAGCCTTATGCATGGAAATTCTAGGTCTTATGACTGCTGCATCGGACGCGATCCCCTTTGCTCGTTTTCACATGCCACCTCTTCAGCTCTGTATGCTGAAGCAATGGTGCAAGGATTACACGAAGATATCTCTAATATCTTTAAAACCGATTGTTCGACACTCTCTAACATGGTGGACAGATCACCATCGTTTAATTCAGGGGGCTTCTTTTGTGCTTCCGACCTGGACTGTAATTTCAACAGATGCAAGTCTCACAGGTTGGGGAGCTGTGTGGGGATCTCTGACGGCACAAGGAGTTTGGGAATCTCAGGAGGTGAGATTACCGATCAATATTTTGGAACTCCGTGCAATTTTCAGAGCTCTTCAGTTTTGGCCTCTTCTGAAGAGAGAATCGTTCATTTGTTTTCAGACAGACAATGTCACAACTGTGGCATACATCAATCATCAAGGAGGGACTCACAGTCCTCTGGCTATGAAAGAAGTATCTCGAATTTTGGTTTGGGCGGAATCCAGCTCCTGTCTAATCTCTGCGGTTCATATCCCAGGTGTAGACAATTGGGAAGCGGATTATCTCAGTCGCCAAACGTTGCATCCGGGCGAATGGTCTCTTCACCCAGAGGTTTTTCTTCAGATTGTTCAAATGTGGGAACTTCCAGAAATAGATCTGATGGCGTCCCATCTAAACAAGAAACTTCCCAGGTATCTGTCCAGATCCCGGGATCCTCAGGCGGAGGCAGTGGATGCATTATCACTTCCTTGGAGGTATCATCCTGCCTATATCTTTCCGCCTCTAGTTCTTCTTCCAAGAGTAATCTCCAAGATTCTGAAGGAATGCTCGTTTGTTCTGCTGGTAGCTCCGGCATGGCCTCACAGGTTTTGGTATGCGGATCTTGTCCGGATGGCCTCTTGCCAACCGTGGACTCGTCCGTTAAGACCAGACCTTCTGTCACAATGTCCTTTTTTCCATCAGGATCTGAAATCCTTAAATTTAAAGGTATGGAGATTGAACGCTTGATTCTTGGTCAAAGAGGTTTCTCTGACTCTGTGATTAATACTATGTTACAGGCTCGTAAATCTGTATCTCGAGAGATATATTATAGAGTCTGGAAGACTTATATTTCTTGGTGTCTTTCTCATCATTTTTCCTGGCATTCTTTTAGAATACCGAGAATTTTACAGTTCCTTCAGGATGGTTTAGATAAAGGTTTGTCCGCAAGTTCTTTGAAAGGACAAATCTCTGCTCTTTCTGTTCTTTTTCACAGAAAGATTGCTATTCTTCCTGATATTCATTGTTTTGTACAAGCTTTGGTTCGTATAAAACCTGTCATTAAGTCAATTTCTCCTCCTTGGAGTTTGAATTTGGTTCTGGGAGCTCTTCAAGCTCCTCCGTTTGAACCTATGCATTCATTGGACATTAAATTACTTTCTTGGAAAGTTTTGTTCCTTTTGGCCATCTCTTCTGCCAGAAGAGTTTCTGAATTATCTGCTCTTTCTTGTGAGTCTCCTTTTCTGATTTTTCATCAGGATAAGGCGGTGTTGCGAACTTCTTTTGAATTCTTACCTAAAGTTGTGAATTCCAACAACATTAGTAGAGAAATTGTGGTTCCTTCATTATGTCCTAATCCTAAGAATTCTAAGGAGAAATCGTTGCATTCTTTGGATGTTGTTAGAGCTTTGAAATATTATGTTGAAGCTACGAAATCTTTTCGTAAGACTTCTAGTCTATTTGTTATCTTTTCCGGTTCTAGAAAAGGCCAGAAAGCTTCTGCCATTTCTTTGGCATCTTGGTTGAAATCTTTAATTCATCTTGCCTATGTTGAGTCGGGTAAAACTCCGCCTCAGAGAATTACAGCTCATTCTACTAGGTCAGTTTCTACTTCCTGGGCGTTTAGGAATGAAGCTTCGGTTGACCAGATCTGCAAAGCAGCGACTTGGTCCTCTTTGCATACTTTTACTAAATTCTACCATTTTGATGTATTTTCTTCTTCTGAAGCAGTTTTTGGTAGAAAAGTACTTCAGGCAGCGGTTTCAGTTTGAATCTTCTGCTTATGTTTTTCGTTAAACTTTATTTTGGGTGTGGATTATTTTCAGCAGGAATTGGCTGTCTTTATTTTATCCCTCCCTCTCTAGTGACTCTTGTGTGGAAAGATCCACTTCTTGGGTAGTCATTATCCCATACGTCACTAGCTCATGGACTCTTGCTAATTACATGAAAGAAAACATAATTTATGTAAGAACTTACCTGATAAATTCATTTCTTTCATATTAGCAAGAGTCCATGAGGCCCGCCCTTTTTTTGTGGTGGTTATGATTTTGTATAAAGCACAATTATTCCAATTCCTTATTTTATATGCTTTCGCACTTTTTTATCACCCCACTTCTTGGCTATTTGTTAAACTGAATTGTGGGTGTGGTGAGGGGTGTATTTATAGGCATTTTGAGGTTTGGGAAACTTTGCCCCTCCTGGTAGGAATGTATATCCCATACGTCACTAGCTCATGGACTCTTGCTAATATGAAAGAAATGAATTTATCAGGTAAGTTCTTACATAAATTATGTTTTTACAGAATGTAGTATTTATTCACTACTACGTCATCGGTCATGCTAAATCACGTGACGATCTCTTTAACCAATGTCGGGAGGTCGACAGTGATAGGTTGGCTTCAGTGGGTGTGCTGCACACTCGCTGTTGATTGGTTAGGCAATAAATAAATACCGGGGATTCGGCTAGAATCGGGTTAGCCTTTGATAAAGCCATGCTAGCGGCGAAATGCGCATCAGGCGTATAGTGTGTGTTGTGTAGGCCACTTTAAGTTAATAGCATTGCTTCGGATCTTTTCTACTACTTATAATACGGAGGCTATGTCCTCAATTTAGTTGATATTTGATCATTAGCAGTCACCCATAACAGCACTGACCTGGTTCCAGTATTGCATTTGCAGTATAATATGTGATGGGGTCAATCCCCTTTTATAGATAGATTTTCCTGCAATCCGTGAACCATTTGCTTTGGTCTGAGCTGGGCTGGTTGGCTGCTATTAATGACTGATCCCTGCAGTATCGGTAATTCTTTGGTGGCTTCACACACATGTTTGTTCAGTTCTTAATCTAAATTTTAAGCACATCACATTCACACATAGTGTTCTCATTTTTTACAGTGTATTTAGTAAAAGTTACGTTTAATTATATTATATGTATTTTTCCTGATTTTGGCACTCTCCCCAGTATTATATGTGATACATAGGACTACTTTGAGTGCTGAGTATCTGTCAATTCGCTTTCTGTTTGTTTATTTTAAACATGGATTGTGGTACAAAATCAAAGTCAAGTAACAGGTCCAAAATCAAACCAGGCAGAACAAACCGATAAACAAGTCACTAGGGACAACATAAAGATAACTGCAAAATTAAATAGAATGCAGCTTTTTGAAGGGTGCTAATTAGTAGGAGCTCCAGCTGGATAATCAGGTGAGCAATTAGTAGACAAATTAGCACAGATTCACTTAGCAAGTATTTGCTATGGGTATTCTACTTAGCAATTTTATTTAAATTACACCTGATTTCCTGAATTTGGGTTTTAGAAATCTGGTCACCTTAATAAATAAAAGCTGTATTTGTATTTCACAAGTGTAAGGCCTAAAATGGATCCTAAAGCACCAAGCTAAATTTTAGGTGTGGCTGGTGGCAGCAGGTCGAGGGAAGTCTGGAGCACTTATAGGTATCCTGTGGACTCTAAACCCAGGACCTACATTTTTATTTAGGCGCCAGTGGCTCCCTTGTGCCTGGGTTTGTCGAGCCATGTATTGCATTTACATAGATCCTAAGATGTTCTTCTCTTTGCTTTCTCCTCATGACACCTATTGCCCCTGATCAAGCTGTTATGAGCTATGACATGGATGCTGCAGTTCCTTTGCTCAGGAGTGATGTGCATGTAATTGCTAGATGACACAACATGTTACAAGTAAAAAAAAAAAAAACATTTTACTCTCTGAGACAGCTTTAATTACTGCTGTGTGTGTGTTACAGGTAGACAATGAAGTTAAAGGGATAGTGTACCCTACATTTTTCTCCCCTTTAATTTGTTCCCAATTATCCATTTTACCTGCTGGAGTGTATTAAATTGTTTACTTTTATGTCACCATTTGAAATAGCTGATTTTGCCTGTAGTATCCCAACCTAAACTGAAACTTGTATACTTAAGTATTGGCTATAGAAAATCTGTCTAAACATGCCCAGCAGAAGAAATTACACTTTTAGTGGGAGTTAGGAAATATAATTTAAAATATGTTAATTTTCAATTGTTCTCTCTAAGGGCCCGATACTAAAAAAAAATTGCCAGCATACAGTGGTTTTCCAGTCCAGCACTCACAGGGGCAGCCCTCATGGAATTCTATGAAAAATGGGCTGTCGCTGCAAATGACAAGATGTCGTCTCCCATAGAAATAATGAGAGCTCTCTCTTATGTAAAAGAGTTCACTATGGAGAACGAAGTATACAGAGGGAACCCATGTATGTTTAAACTTTAATATTATGCCTAACACAAATCGAATTACACTGTTTTCAGTGCCTTGTACCTTAAAGGGATACTAAAGACCAATTTTTTTCTTTCATGATTTAGATAGAGCAGTGTTACCCAACCGCGGTTCTCAAGTACCCCCAACAGCCCTGGTTTTCATTATAGCTGAACTAGAGCACAGGAGAAATAATCAGCTGATGGATGAGAGCAGGTTGGTTACTGATCAGCTGATTACTTCACCTGTGCACTGTTTCAGCTATAATGAAAACAAGGCCTGTTGGGGGTACTTGAGGACCGCAGTTGGGAAACACTGAGATAGAGAATGCATTTTTATAAAACTTTCTAGTTTACTCCTATTATCAATTTTTCTTTGTTCTTTTGCTATCTTTATTTAAAAAGCAGGAATCTAAAGCTTAGGAGCCAGCACATTTTAGGTTCAGCACCCTGAATAGTGCTTGCTTATTGGTGGCTACATTTAGCCACCAATAAGCAAGCATAACCCAGGATCTGAACCAAAAATAGATTTCTGCTTTTTAAACAAAGATAGCAAGAGAACGAATAAAAATTGATAATAGGAGTAAATTAGAAAGTTGGTTAAAATTTCATGCCCTATCTGAATAATTAAAGAAAAAAATTGAGTTAAGTATCCTTTTAAAATCGCTGTTATTTTCGTACACATAGGTTTTTCTGTCAGAGTAATTAGTGTTCTGAGTATTTTGATTAAAGGGTTGTCACTTTTTATTTGCAAAAAAAACAACAGTGAGATCTGTAGGGCTACAATGTTTACCCAATTACACTGGGATTTTAGAGAAAATTTCATATACGTCCATGGAACGGCCATGTTCAGCCGATTTTATGAAAAAAAACAACAATTATGCTTTGTATTTTGTAATAATAAGTAGGAATATCTTTGTGTTTTTGTACATCCAGTGTACTTAAATTAAGATTTACGCTGTGCATATTTAATATGATTTATTACTGTGTAATTTACATACACATTTTATGTTTTTGATAACATACGATTTTTGGTGAACAATTTTGCATATATATTTGTGTGGTTAAATTATTTGTTTTGTATGAATTATAAATTACGATTTTCATAACTTTTTTTTCTCTCATTATGATTTTAAATTACTTGAAAAACAGAAATCCTGTGCACTTGAAGGGGAATAAAATAATTTTATTTTGAAAAAAGGTTAAAAATGCATAAAAAATGAAAAATACAAGCAGGAGTCTAGGATAAGGGCTTTCCTGACTCGTTTCGCGCCTCTAACAGTGCTTAGTCATAGGATGTTACTTTTGTAATTTATGCATCTACTTCCTGTATGAAAATGCAGTAAACGCCCATTAGCAAAACAACCAGTTTTCAGGGTAAAAAGTGACTTTATAGAATTCCATAATGCTGGCGAGTATTCTCACTCCAGAGAGTTTTATACAATCGGGCCCTAAGTATTAGACTTTTGTATACAGACAGACATAATATAAAGAAACGTGTGTGTACAGAAAGTAATAAAACACTAAACCCATTTTCTTTTACAAGATATGATGAGTCCACTGATTTCATCCTTACTTTTGGGATTACACCTCCTGGTCAGCAGGAGGAGGCAAAGAGCACCACAGCAGAGCTGTATATATATATAGCTCCTCCCTTTCCTCCCACTCCAGTCATTCTCTTTGCCTGTGTTAGTGATAGGAAGAGGTAAAGTGAGGTGTTAGTTTAGTTTCTTCAATCAAGAGTTTATTGTTTTTAAATGGTGCCAGTGAGTACTGAGGAGTTTTTTCTACATTCTCACTCACTCCCCATGCTGGTGCTGCCCTGCTAATGGTCTTATAGGATATCACATAATCACATAAGGCCCTATTTGTCCCCACAGACCTACAGGAGGTGATGTAAAGAGTCCTCTTATTCATGTGGGACAGGTTCAGATCAGCACTACGGTATGTACAGTCTTTTTGTTTTCTGGGAAAGATGTAGCTCAGAACAGGCTGGACGTTAGCTGCTGCAACTCAAGTGGGGTAACTAACTTGCACATAAAGTTTTATTTCTTTCCTTTTTAGCACACTATATAAATATACAGTGGGTAGTGAAGCAAACAAAGTTGGTGTTATGTGACCCGTTTTTTTGTCATCAGGGGTCAAATGATTTATACAGGCTGACGCTGGAGAAAGCAAACAAAGGATTTCTTAATTATTTTTATTGTGTAGATGGACTCTATAGTGAGTTGGGTCGAGGGACACATTGGCTTTATTCAAGTCGGGTTTGCCCGACATTGTATTTTAACTTACGGCGCATTTCTTTCTGTATCCGCCAACGAAGGGCAGGGCCTCCATTCGCACGCTTTACTGAGCACTTATTATTCCGATTCCTACACGGAGGGTTCCTGTTCCTAGGTCTGCTTGGTCTAATATCAGAATATACAGCAAGCGGACCTAGGCAGTGGTTATTGCGCATCCTGTTGGGTGTGAGGTAGGCGCCACAGCGGAGCTGTGGCTTGGTGCAGGGGTTAATTTTAATCGCCACTCTAAAAAGGGCTAGAATAACCGGAGATGTAAATATTTTCGCTATTAGCAATTGCATATTGATTGTGTTTCACTTTTTTAGTAAAAAGCCTATATCGTTCACGCTGCAGTAAAATTTGATGTCGTTTTAAAATTTAAAGGCACAGTACCGTTTTTTAAAATTTAAAGACACAGTACTTGTTTTGTTATTTCATATATCTGACACGACCAATATTGCTCTTGTTTTTCTTTTTATCATGGCTGATCTACTGGAACAGACTTAGCTGCCAATGTGGAACCCCCTCTTACATTTTGTCCCTCTTGTACTGAGAGGGCTTTACAGTTTAAAAAACAAATTTCCTTTAATGCATATAACTCTAAGGATGCTTCTCAACTTGAGGAGACTCAGGGTATGCCGCTACTTTCTCCCTAAGCGTCACAGCCTTTAACACCTACTCAGGCACCATCAACTGCGTCCACTTCATTTACTCTGCAGGATATGGCGGCAGTTATGTCATCTACTCTTATAGAGGTTTTGTCCAAGTTGCCAGTGTTACAGGGCAAACATAGTAGAAGGGCAGACCAGGTGGTCCAGGCGACTTCTGACTCTTTGATGGCGATCTCCAAAATACACTCCCAGGGCTCTGAAGTGGGAGGTAGGGAGATTCTATCTGAAGGGGAATTGTCTGATTCAGGAAGTGCATTGCCCCAGACAGATTCGGACATAATGTCCTTCAGATTTAAGCTTGAACACCTCCGTCTGTTGTTGCGGGAGGTTTTGCTGACTCTGGACGACTGTGACTCTATTGTGGTACCACCAGAGAAATTGTATAAGATGGACAAATATTTAGAGGTTCCTTCTTTTTCTGATATTTTTCCAGTTCCTAAGAGAATTTCGGAAATTATTACACGGGAATGGGAAAGATCGGGTATCCCGTTTTCACCTTCCCCTACTTTTAAGAAAATGTACCCTATAGCTGACACCATTCGGGATTCTTGGCAAACGGTCCCTAAGGTGGAGGGAGCTATCTCTACCCTGGCTAAGCATACGACTATCCCTATTGAGGACAGTTGTGCTTTCAAGGACCCTATGGAAAAAAAGTTGGAGGGTCTTCTGAAAAACACAATTTATGCTTACCTGATAAATTTATTTCTCTTGTGGTGTATCCAGTCCACGGATCATCCATTGCTTGTGGGATATTCTCCTTCCCAACAGGAAGTTGCAAGAGGATCACCCACAGCAGAGCTGCTATATAGCTCCTCCCCTAACTGCCATATCCAGTCATTCGACCGAAACAAGCCGAGAAAGGAGAAACCATAGGGTGCAGTGGTGACTGTAGTTTAAATTAAAATTTAGACCTGCCTTAAAAGGACAGGGTGGGCCGTGGACTGGATACACCACAAGAGAAATAAATTTATCAGGTAAGCATAAATTGTGTTTTCTCTTGTAAGGTGTATCCAGTCCACGGATCATCCATTACTTGTGGGATACCAATACCAAAGCTAAAGTACACGGATGAAGGGAGGGACAAGGCAGGAACTTATATGGAAGGAACCACTGCCTGTAGAACTTTTCTCCCAAAAATAGCCTCTGAAGAAGCAAAAGTATCAAATTTGTAGAATTTTGAAAAGGTATGAAGCGAAGACCAAGTCGCCGCCTTGCAAATCTGTTCAACAGAAGCCTCATTTTTAAAGGCCCAGGTGGAAGCCACAGCTCTAGTAGAATGAGCTGTAATCCTTTCAGGAGGCTGCTGTCCAGCAGTCTCATAGGCTAAGCGTATTACGCTCCGAAGCCAAAAAGAAAGAGGTTGCCGAAGCCTTTTGACCTCTCCTCTGTCCAGAGTAAACAACAAACAAGGAAGATGTTTGACGAAAATCTTTAGTAGCTTGTAAGTAAAACTTCAAAGCACGGATTACGTCCAGATTATGTAAAAGACGTTCCTTCTTTGAAGAAGGATTAGGACAAAATGATGGAACAATAATCTTGATTGATATTCTTGTTAGAAACTACCTTAGGTAAAAACCCAGGTTTTGTACGCAGAACTACTTTATCTGTATGAAAAATCAGATAAGGAGAATCACATTGTAAGGCAGATAACTCGGACACTCTGCGAGCCGAGGAAATAGCCATCAAAAACAGAACTTACCAAGTTTGACATCTATGGAATGAAGAGGTTCAAACGGAACCCCTTGAACTTTAAGAACCAAGTTTAAGCTCCATGGGGGAGCAACAGGTTTAAACACAGGCTTAATTCTAACCAAAGCCTGACAAAATGCCTGAACGTCTGGAACTTCTGCCAGACGCTTGTGCAAAAGAATAGACAGAGCAGAAATCTGTCCCTTTAAAGAACTAGCTGATAATCCTTTTTCCAAACCCTCTTGGAGAAAAGACACTATCCTAGGAATCCTAACCTTACTCCATGAGAAATTCTTGGATTCACACCAATAAAGATATTTACGCCATATCTTATGGTAGATTTTCCTGGTGACAGGCTTTCGTGCCTGTATTAAGCTATCAATAACTGACTCGGAGAAGCCACGCTTTGATAGAATCAAGCGTTCAATCTCCAGGCAGTCAGTCTCAGAGAAATTAGATTTGGATGATTGAAAGGACCTTGTAGTAGAAGGTCTTGTCTCAGTGGCAGAGTCCATGGTGGAAAGGATGACATGTCCACTAGGTCTGCATACCAGGTCCTGCGTGGCCACCCAGGCGCTATTAAGATCACTTATGCTCTCTCCTGTTTGATTTTGGCAATCAGTCGAGGGAGCAGAGGAAACGGTGGAAACACATAAGCCAGGTTGAAGAACCAAGGCGCTGCTAGAGCATCTATCAGCGTTCTCTCTGGGTCCCTGGACCTGGATTCGTAACAAGGAAGCTTGGCGTTCTGGCGAGACGCCATGAGATCCAGTTCTGGTTTGCCCCAACGATGAATCAATTGAGCAAACACCTCCGGATGGAGTTCCCACTCCCCCGGATGAAAAGTCTGACGACTTAGAAAATCCGCCTCCCAGTTCTCTACACCTGGGATATGGATTGCTGATAGGTGGCAAGAGTGAGTCTCTGCCCAGCGAATTATCTTGGAGACTTCTAACATCGCTAGGGAACTCCTGGTTCCCCCTTGATGGTTGATGTAAGCCACAGTAGTGATGTTGTCCGACTGAAATCTGATGAACCTCAGGGTTGCTAACTGAGGCCAAGCTAGAAGAGCATTGAATATTGCTCTTAATTCCAGAATATTTATTGGAAGGAGTTTCTCCTCCTGAGTCCACGATCCCTGAGCCTTCAGGGAGTTCCAGACTGCACCCCAACCTAGAAGGCTGGCATCTGTCGTTACAATTGTCCATTCTGGCCTGCGAAAGGTCATACCTTTGGACAGATGGACCCGAGATAGCCACCAGAGAAGAGAATCTCTGGTCTCTTGATCCAGATTTAGCAGAGGGGACAAATCTGTGTAATCCCCATTCCACTGACTGAGCATGCATAGTTGCAGCGGTCTGAGATGTAGGCGCGCAAATGGTACTATGTCCATCACCGCTACCATTAAGCCGATTACTTCCATGCATTGAGCCACCGAAGGGCGCGGGATGGAATGAAGAACACGGCAAGATTTTAGAAGCTTTGATAACCTGAATTCTGTCAGGTAAATCTTCATTTCTACAGAATCTATCAGATTCCCTAGGAAGGAGACTCTTGTGAGTGGGGATAGAGAACTCTTCTCCTCGTTCACCTTCCACCCATGTGACCTGAGAGATGCCAGAACTATGTCCGTATGGGACTTGGCAATTTGAAAGTTTGACGCCTGTATCAGGATGTCGTCCAGATAAGGGGCCACTGCTATACTTCGCGGTCTTAGAACCGCCAGAAGCGACCCCAGAACCTTTGTAAAAATTCTTGGGGCTGTAGCTAACCCGAAGGGAAGAGCCACAAATTGGTAATGCCTGTCTAGAAAGGCAAACCTTAAGAACCGATGATGATCTTTGTGAGTCGGAATGTGAAGGTAAGCATCCTTTAAATCCACTGTGGTCATGTACTGACCCTCCTGGATCATAGGTAGGATGGTCCGAATAGTTTCCATTTTGAAAGATGGAACTCTGAGGAATTTGTTTAAGATCTTTAGATCCAAGATTGGTCTGAAGGTTCCCTCTTTTTTGGGAACCACAAACAGATTTGAATAAAATCCCTGTCCCTGTTCCATCTGTGGAACTGGATGGATCACTCCCATAAATTGGAGGTCTTGCACACAGCATAAGAATGCCTCTTTCTTTATCTGGTTTACAGATAATCTCGAAAGGTGAAATCTCCCTTGTGGGGGGGGGGGGAGATTTGAAGTCCAGAAGATATCCCTGAGATACAATCTCCAACGCCCAGGGATCCTGAACATCTCTTGCCCACGCCTGGGCGAAGAGAGAAAGTCTGCCCCCTACTAGATCCGTTACAGGATAGGGGGCCGTTCCTTCATGCTGTCTTAGAGGCAGCAGCAGGCTTTCTGGCCTGCTTGCCTTTGTTCCAGGACTGGTTAGATTTCCAGGCCGGTTTGGACTGAGCAAAAGTTCCTTCTTGTTTTGTAGCAGAGGAAGTTGATGCTGCACCTGCCTTGAAGTTTTGAAAGGCACGAAAATTAGACTGTTTGGCCCTTGATTTGGACCTGTCCTGAGGAAGGGCATGACCCTTACCTCCAGTAATGTCAGCAATAATTTCCTTCAAACCAGGCCCGAATAGGGTCTGCCCCTTGAAAGGAATATTAAGTAATTTAGACTTTGAAGTCACGTCAGCTGACCAAGGTTTAAGCCATAGCGCCCTACGCGCCTGGATGGCGAATCCAGAATTCTTAGCCGTTAGTTTAGTCAAATGAACAATGGCATCAGAAACAAAAGAATTAGCTAGCTTAAGTGTTCTAAGCTTGTCAAGTATTTCAGTCAATGGAGTAGCTGTCTGAAAGGCCTCTTCCAGAGACTCAAACCAGAACGCCGCAGCAGCAGTGACAGGAGCAATGCATGCAAGGGGCTGCAGGATAAAACCTTGTTGAATCAACATTTTCTTAAGGTAGCCCTCTAATTTTTATCCATTGGATCTGAAAAAGCACAACTGTCCTCGACCGGGATAGTAGTACGCTTCGCTAAAGTAGAAACTGCTCCCTCCACCTTAGGGACAGTCTGCCATAAGTCCCGTGTGGTGGCGTCTATTGGAAACATTTTTCTAAAAATAGGAGGGGGGGAAAATGGCACACCGGGTCTGTCCCACTCCTTAGTAATAATTTCTGTAAACCTTTTAGGTATTGGAAAAACATCAGTACACACCGGCACTGCATAGTATTTATCCAGTCTACACAATTTCTCTGGCACTGCAATTGTGTCACAGTCATTCAGAGTAGCTAAAACCTCTCTAAGCAATACCCGGAGGTTCTCAAGCTTAAATTTAAAAGTAGAAATATCAGAATCAGGTCAGAGTCAGAGATGTCACCCACAGACTGAAGCTCTCCTTCCTCAGCTTCTGCATATTGTGACGCAGTATCAGACATGGGCCTTAAAGCGTCTGCATGCTCTGTATTATGCCTAACCCCAGAGCTATCTCGCTTTCCTCTGAATTCAGGCAGTCTGGCTAATACCGCTGACAGGGTATTATCCATGATCGCCGCCATGTCCTGCAAAGTAATCGCTATGGGCGTCCTTGATGTATTTGGCGCCATTTTAGCGTGAGTCCCTTGAGCGGGAGTCAAAGGGTCTGACACGTGGGGAGAGTTAGTCGGCATAACTTCCCCCTCGTCAGAATCCTCTGGTGATAATTCTTTTAAAGATAAAAGCTGATCTTTATTGTTTAAAGTGAAATCAATACATTTAGTACACATTCTCCTATGGGGTTCTACCATGGCTTTTAAACATAATGAACAAGGAGTTTCCTCTATGTCAGACATGTTTGTACAGACTAGCAATGAGACTAGCAAGCTTGGAAAACACTTTAAATCAAGTTAACAAGCAATATAAAAAAACGTTACTGTGCCTTTAAGAGAAACAAATTTTGTCAAAATTTGAAAAACAGTGAAAAAAGGCAGTTAAACTAACAACATTTTTACAGTGTATGTAACAAGTTAGCAGAGCATTGCACCCACTTGCAAATTGATGATTAACCCCTTAATACAAAAAACGGATTAACAAAACGAAAAAGACGTTTTTAAACAGTCACAACAACTGCCACAGCTCCACTGTGGCTTTACCTTCCTCAATACACGACTTTTGAAGCGTTTTGAGCCCTTCAGAAATGTCCTATAGCATGCAGGGGACTGCTGAGGGAAGCTGAATGTCTTTGTCTGTAATTTTAACTGCGCAAAAAAGCACTAAAATAGGCCCCTCCCACTCATACTACAACAGTGGAAAGCCTCAGGAAACTGTTTCTAGGCAAAAATCAAGCCAGCCATGTGGAAAAAACATATATAAAAATGATTAAACATGCCAGCAAACGTTTTATATTGCAATTTTATAAGAGCATATATCTCTGATAGTAAGCCTGATACTAGTCGCTATTAAATCACTGTATTTAGGCTTAACTTACATTAATCCGGTATCAGCAGCATTTTCTAGCAATTCCATCCCTAGAAAAACTTAAACTGCACATACCTTATTGCAGGATAACCTGCACGCCATTCTCCCTCTGAAGTTACCTCACTCCTCAGACATATGTGAGAACAGCAGTGGATCTTAGTTACTTCTGCTAAGATCATAGAAAAACACAGGCAGATTCTTCTTCTAAATGCTGCCTGAGATAAAATAGTACAACTCCGGTACCATTTAAAAACAATAAACTTTTGATTGAAGAAAAAAACTAACTATATATCACCACTTTCCTCTTACTACCTCAATCTTTGTTGAGAGTTGCAAGAGAATGACTGGGTATGGCAGTTAGGGGAGGAGCTATATAGCAGCTCTGCTGTGGGTGATCCTCTTGCAACTTCCTGTTGGGAAGGAGAATATCCCACAAGTAATGGATGATCCGTGGACTGGATACACCTTACAAGAGAAAAGCTATTTGTTCATCAAGGGTTTCTTTTACAACTGACGGCCTGCATTGTACCAGTCACAACTGCAGCTGCCTTTTGGTTTGACGCCTTAGAAGAATCTCTGAAGACTGAGACTTCTTTAGATAGACTTAAGGCCCTTAAGCTGGCTAATTCTTTTGTTACAGATGCCGCCTTTCAGATTGCCAAATTGGCGGCTAAGAATGCAGGTTTTGCCATTTTAGCGCGCAGAGCCTTATGGTTAAAATATTGGTCTGCGGATGTGTCCTCTAAATCCAAGCTTTTGGCTATTCCTTTCAAGGGAAAGACCCTATTCGGGCCTGACTTGAAAGAGATAATTTCTGACATTAAGGGAGGTAAGGGTCATCAACTACCTCAGGATAAGTCTTCTAAGCATAGGAATAGACAGAGTAATTTTCGTTCCTTTCGAAATTTCAAGGGAGTCCCCTCTGCCGCTTCCGCTAAACAGGAAGGGAATTTTGCACAAGCCAAGTCCGTCTGGAGACCCAACCAGGCTTGGAACAAGGGTAAACAACCCAAGAAGCCCGCTACTTCTCCCAAGACAGCATGAAGGGGCGGCCCCTGATCCGGGACCGGATCTAGTAGGGGACAGACTTTCTCTCTTTGTCCAGGCTTGGATAAGAGACGTTCAGGATCTCTGGACACTGGAAATCGTGTCTCAAGGGTATCAGCTGGAGTTCAAAAATTCTTTCCCAAGGGGAAGGTTCCTTCTTTCACGATTGTAGACCAGATTAAAAGAGAGGCGTTCTTACATTGTGTAAAAGACCTCTCTACTATGGGAGTAATTTGTCCCGTCCCAATACAAGAACAGGGGCAGGGGTTTTACTCAAATCTTTTCGTGGTTCCCAAAAAAGAGGGAACGTTCCGACCCATTTTAGATCTTAAGAGTCTAAACAAGTTTCTCAGAGTCCAATCCTTCAAGATGGAGACTATTCGGACAATTCTTCCATTGATCCAGGAGGGTCAATATATGACTACCGTGGATTTAAAGGAGGCATACCTTCACATTCATATCCACAAAGATCATCACCAGTTCCTAAGATTTGCTTTTCTGGACAAGCATTTTCAGTTTGTGGCTCTACCCTTCGGGTTGGCCACGGCACCCAGGATCTTCACAAAGGTTTTAGGGTCTCTGCTGGCGGTTCTCAGACCGCGGGGTATTGCAGTGGCGCCTTATCTGGACGATATTCTGATCCAGGCGTCGTCTTATTAACTGACAAAGTCTCATACCAACATGGTTCTGGACTTTCTAAGGACTCACGGGTGGAAGGTGAATCTATAAAAGAGTTCACTAATTCCACAGACAAGGGTTCCTTTCCTGGGAACTCGAATAGATTCCGTGTCCATGAAAATTTGCTTGACGGAGGTCAGAAAGTTAAAGATTCTGAATACATGCTGCGCTCTTCAGTACAATCCTCGGCCTTCATTGCTCAGTGTATGGAGGTAATTGGATTAATGGTGGCGGCAATGGACATCATTCCGTTTGCTCAATTTCATCTCAGACCTCTACAACTGAGCATGCTCAGACAGTGGAATGGAGATTATGCAAATTTGTCTCCTCAGATAGATCTGGATCAGGAGACAAGAGACTCTCTTCTTTGGTGGTTGTCGCCGGATCATCTGTCCCAAGGGACGTGCTTCCGCAGACCCTCATGGGTGATAGTGACAACAGACGCCAGTCTACTAGGTTGGGGTGCAGTCTGGAACTCCCTGAAGGCTCAGGGTGTGTGGACTCAGTCGGAGTCTCTCCTTCCAATCAATATTCTGGAATTAAGATCGATATTCAATGCGCTTCGGGCTTGGCCTCAGTTGGCTTCGGCCAAATTCATTCGGTTGAAGTCGGACAACATCACGACTGTGGCTTACATCAATCATCAGGGAGGAACAAGAAGTTCCTTAGCGATGACAGAAGTATCCAAGATAATTTGGTGGGCGGAGGCTCACTCTTGTTATCTGTCAGCAATATACATCCCAGGAGTGGACAACTGGGAAGCGGACTTTTTGAGCAGACAGACGTTTCATCCGGGGGAATGGGAACTCCATCCGGAGGTCTTTGCCGCTCTGATTCTCAGGTGGGGCAGACCGGAATTGGATCTGATGGCGTCTCGTCAGAATGCCAAGCTCCCAAGATACGGATCCAGATCAAGGGATCCTCAGGCCGAACTGATAGACGCCTTGGCAGTGCCTTGGTTGTTCAACCTAGCTTATGTGTTTCCACCATTTGCCCTCCTTCCCCGGGTGATTGCTCGGATCAAACAGGAGAGGGCTTCAGTAATTCTAATTGCTCCTGCGTGGCCACGCAGGACTTGGTATGCGGATCTGGTGGACATGTCATCTCTGCCACCGTGGAAGCTTCCATTGAGGCAGGACCTTCTCATTCAGGCACCCTTCCATCACCCGAATCTAGTTTCTCTGCAGCTAACTGCTTGGAGATTGAAAGCTTGATTTTATCTAAGCGAGGGTTCTCTGATTCGGTCATTGATACCTTGATTCAGGCACGTAAGCCTGTTACTAAAAAGATTTAACATAAGATATGGCGTAAATATCTTTATTGGTGCGAATCCAAGGGCTACTCGTGGAGTAGGGTTAAGATTCCCAGGATTTTATCTTTTCTCCAAGAAGGATTGGAGAAAGGGTTGTCAGCAAGTTCCTTAAAGGGACAGATTTCTGCCTTGTCTATTCTGTTACACAAACGTTTGTCAGATGTTCCAGACGTTCAATCTTTTTGTCAGGCTCTAACTAGAATCAGGCCTGTGTTTCGACCAATTGCTCCTCCTTGGAGTTTGAATTTAGTTCTTAATGTTCTTCAAGGGGTTCCGTTTGAACCTATGCATTCCATAGATATTAAGTTGTTATCTTGGAAAGTTTTATTTCTGGTTGTTATTTCTTCTGCTCGCAGAGTCTCTGAGCTTTTAGCTTTACAATGTGATTCCCCTTATCTTATTTTCCATTCTGATAAGGTGGTCTTACGTACCAAACCTGGTTTCCTTCCTAAGGTTGTTTCTAATAAGAATATTATTCAGGAAATTGTGGTTCCTTCCTTGTGTCCTAATCCTTCTTCTAAGAAGGAGCGTCTGTTACATAACTTAGACGTGGTTCGTGCCCTGAGGTTTTACTTGCAGGCGACTAAGGATTTTTCTACATTATTTGTTGTTTTTTCTGGAAAACATAGGGGCCAGAAAGCTACGGCTACCTCTCTTTCTTTTTGGCTGAAGAGTATCATCCGTCTTGCTTATGAGACTGCTGGACAGCAGCCTCCTGAAAGAATTACGGCTCATTCCACTAGGGCTGTGGCTTCCTCATGGGCATTTAAGAATGATGCTTCTGTTGAACAGATTTGCAAGGCTGCAACTTGGTCGTCTCTTCACACTTTTTCCAAACTTTCCAAATTTTATACTTTTGCTTCATCTGAGGCTGTTTTTGGGAGAAAGGTTCTTCAAGCAGTGGTGCCTTCAGTTTAGGTTCCTGTCTTGTCCCTCCCTTTCATCTGTGTCCTATAGCTTTGGTATTGTATCCCATAATTAAGGATGAAACCCGCCCTGTCAATTTTTCAGACAGGTTTTTATTTTTGTTAAACTTCAGTCACCTCTGCACCTTGGCTTTTCCTTTCTCTTCCTAACTTCGGTCGAATGAATGGAGTGGGAGAGAAGGGAGGAGCTATATATACAACTCTGCTGTGGTGCTCTTTGCCTCCTCCTGCTGATCAGGAGGCGTAATCCCATAAGTAAGGATGAAATCCGTGGACTCGTCATATCGTAAAATAAATAAATTGATCAGATAAGCATAAATTTCCTTTTAATGGTTTTTGCGGTTTTAAAGAACAAAACCAGTTAGTTCATGTATAAATATAAACCAAAAGAAGAATTTTTAATTGATTTTATACTGTTATAACAAGTCATTGGAATCACATTAAGGGAAAAAAAAACGTTACAGTACACTGTCCCTTTAAATCATTTTGGTATGTATTACTGGCACGAAGGGTTTAAATTACAGATCTGTGGCTTACTGGTTGAAAGGAATGTTAACCCCTTAATGACCAAGGACGTACAGGGTGCGTCCTACAAAAACTGGTGGTTAATGACCAAGGACGTACTCTGTATGTCCTCGGGTTTCAAGCAGTGGAAGCGATCGTGATCACTTCCAGCCGCTTTCAGGGTATTGCAGTGATGTTTTCAATACCCTCTGGTAAGCAACCGATGCAGAGAGTGGGTGGGACCGCTACACTATGGAATACCTTCAGTGAAGGAACGAGGGTGAGGGCAATAGTAAAGATTTGGGAAAGGGATCTGGGAGGGGGAGGGTATTGAGGGGGGGTAGCTACACTTTGGAAAATGAATATAATACATTTAAAAAAAAAAAAAAAGCCTAGTTTTACTGTAAACTGGGTACTGGCAGACAGCTGTCAGTACATAAGATGGACGCAAATAGGTAGAGGGGGGAGGGTTAGAGAGCTGTTTGGGGGGGTCAGGGAGGTTGGGGTGTAAGGGGGGATCCTACACTGAAGAAACTTTATTTAAAAAAAAAAAGTAAAAATAAATAAAAAAGCCTTTTATTTTAGTACTGGCAGACTTTCTACCAGTACTTAAGATGCAGTGACAATTGTGAGGTGAGGGAGGGAAGAGAGGGGTCAAGGAGGGATCAGGGGATGGGATGTGTCAGGTGGGAGGCTAATCTCTACACTAAAGCTAAAATTAACCCTACAAGCTACCTAATTACCCCTTCACTGCTGGACATAATACAAGTGTGGTGCGCAGCGGCATTTAGCAGTCTTCTAATTATAATTAGTAAATTAATATAGTAAATTATATGATTAAAATAATGGTATCTTTAGAAAGTCCATCTAATGGCGGGAAAAATGGTATATAATATGTGTGGGTACAGTAAATGAGTAAGAGGAGAATTACAGCTAAACACAAACAAAATATAAAAATAGCTCTGGTCCCTAACGGTAAGAAAATTGAAAAATGGTCTGGTCACTAAGGGGTTAAATCACTGATACATGTGTTACAGCAGGCAGTCACTGGTGTAAAATAACTTCTCTTTATGTTTTACTGATTGCCAAAAGGGAAAAAATCATGGAGATCACTCAGACCACTTATGTGTGTGGTACTGGCAACAGTCAAGTCAAAAAAAACTTTCATAATTCAAATACAGCATGTAATTTTAAACAACTTTCCAATTTACTTTTATCACCTATTTTGCTTTGTTCACTTGGTAGTCTTAGTTGAAAGCTAAACCTAGGAGGTTCATATGCTAATTTCTTAGACCTTGAAGACTGCCTCTAATCTGAATGCATTTTAACCACTAGAGGGCATTAGTTCATGTGTTTCATATAGATAACATTGAGCTCATGCATGTGAAGTTACCTTGGAGTGAGCACTGATTGGCTAAAATGCAAGTCTGTCAAAACAACTGAAACAAGAGGGCAGTTTGCAGAGGCTTAGATACAAGGTAATCACAGAGGTAAAAAGTATATTAAAGGGACAGTCAACACTTACTTTAACATGTTTTTATATTGAAAATAACAAAACGGAGGTCCGCCTACACTATACCCCTCCTGCCTTGCCGCCTTGCTTCTGTCCTAATCAGCGGCGCTAACTACTCTAATACCCAGTAAATATGGATGCCGGACTCCCCCCACCATTACGTAGCTGCCTTCTTCTTCAACTTATAAGCAAATCAGAATCCAGGCATCGGACAGAAATTGCAAGCGCGTGCAATTTCAGTCCGAGGACTGGATTCTGATTTGCTTATCAGTTGAAGAAGAAGGCAGCTACGTAATGGTGGGGGGAGTCCGGCATCCATATTTACCGGGTATTAGAGTAGTTAGCGCCGCTGATTAGGACAGAAGCAAGGCGGCAAGGCAGGAGGGGTATAGTGTAGGCGGACCTCCGTTTTGTTATTTTCAATATAAAAACATGTTAAAGTAAGTGTTGACTGTCCCTTTAATATAACTGTTGGTTATGCAAAACTTGGGAATAGGTAATAAAGGGATTATCTTTCTTTTTAAACAACAAAAATTCTGGTGTTGACTGTTTGATAAATCAACATCCTGTTATCAGTGTCTGCAGCAACATTAAAGGGACAGTCAAGTCCAAAAAAAACTTTCATCATTCAAATAGGGCATGTAATTTTAAACACTACTATAAAGAATAAGATGCACAGATATTGATATAAAAATCCAGTATAAAACAATTTAAAAACTTACTTAGAAGCTCTCAGTTTAGCTCTGTTGAAAAGGTAGTTGGAAAGCCCACTGCAAGTGGGAAATAAGACACTCCCCCCTCCCTCTTCTTTTGCATATGAAAAGACCCTTTACACAAACAGGAGCAAGCTGGAGAAGGTAGCTGACGGTATTCACATAAAACTTTGGGGCTGGGTTAGGAGTCTGAAAATCAGAGCAATGTTACTTAAAAATAAGCAAAACTTTACATTTAAAAAGAAAAAAAAAACTTTATGGGCTATATAAATAGATCATCTACAAAACATTTATGCAAAGAAAAAATGAGTGTATAATGTCCCTTTAATCACCAATTTTGCTTTGTTCTCTTGGTATTCTTAGTTGAAAGCTAAACCTAGGATGTTCATATGCTAATCTCTTAGACCTTGAAGGCTGTCTCTAATCTGAATGCGTTTTGACAGTTTTTCACCACTAGAGGGTGTTGGTTTGTGTGATAGCATTGAGCTCACGCACGTGAAGTTACCTAGGCGTGAACACTGATTGGCTAAAATGCAAGTCTGTCAAAAGAACTGAAATAAGGGGGCAGTGCAGAGGCATAAATACAAGGTAATTACAGAGGTAAAAAGTGTATTATTATTACTGTGTTGGTTATGCAAAAACATAATTTATGTAAGAACTTACCTGATAAATTCATTTCTTTCATATTAGCAAGAGTCCATGAGCTAGTGACGTATGGGATATACATTCCTACCAGGAGGGGCAAAGTTTCCCAAACCTCAACATGCCTATAAATACACCCCTCACCACACCCACAAATCAGTTTAACGCATAGCCAAGAAGTGGGGTGATAAGACAAAAGTGCGAAAGCATAAAAAATAAGGAATTGGAATAATTGTGCTTTATACAAAAAAATCATAACCACCACAAAAAGGGTGGGCCTCATGGACTCTTGCTAATATGAAAGAAATGAATTTATCAGGTAAGTTCTTACATAAATTATGTTTTCTTTCATGTAATTAGCAAGAGTCCATGAGCTAGTGACGTATGGGATAATGACTACCCAAGATGTGGATCTTCCACGCAAGAGTCACTAGAGAGGGAGGGATAAAATAAAGACAGCCAATTCCGCTGAAAATAATCCACACCCAAAATAAAGTTTAAATCTTATAATGAAAAAAACTGAAATTATAAGCAGAAGAAACAAACTGAAACAGCTGCCTGAAGTACTTTTCTACCAAAAACTGCTTCAGAAGAAGAAAACACATCAAAATGGTGGAATTTAGTAAAAGTATGCAAAGAAGACCAAGTTGCTGCTTTGCAAATTGATCAACCGAAGCTTCATTCCTAAATGCCCAGGAAGTAGAAACTGACCTAGTAGAATCAGCTGTAATCCTTTGAGGCGGAGTTCTACCCGACTCAACATAAGCATGATGAATCAAAGACTTTAACCACGATGCCAAAGAAATGGCAGAAGCCTTCTGACCTTTCCTTGAACCAGAAAAGATAACAAATAGACTAGAAGTCTTTCGGAAATCTTTAGTAGCTTCAACATAATATTTGAAAGCTCTAACTACATCCAAAGAATGCAATGATCTTTCCTTAGAGTTCTTAGGAATAGGACACAATGAAGGAACTATAATTTCTCTACTAATGTTGTTAGAATTCACAACCTTAGGTAAAAATTTAAATGAAGTTCGCAAAACCGCCTTATCCTGATGAAAAATCAGAAAAGGAGACTCACAAGAAAGAGCAGATAATTCAGAAACTCTTCTAGCAGAAGAGATGGCCAAAAGAAACAAAACTTTCCAAGAAAGTAATTTAATGTTCAGTGAATGCATAGGTTCCAACGGAGGAGCTTGAAGAGCCCCCAGAACCAAATTCAAACTCCAAGGAGGAGAAATTGACTTAATAACAGGTTTTATACGAACCAAAGCTTGTACAAAACAATGAATATCAGGAAGATTAGCAATCTTTCTGTGAAAAAGAACAGAAAGAGCAGAGATTTGTCCCTTCAAGGAACTTGCAGACAAACCTTTATCCAAACCATCCTGAAGAAACTGAAAAATTCTCGGAATTCTAAAAGAATGCCAGAAAAAATGATGAGAAAGACACCAAGAAATGTAAGTCTTCCAGACTCGATAATATATCTTCCTAGATACAGATTTACGAGCCTGTAACATAGTATTAATCACAGAGTCAGAGAAACCTCTTTGACTAAGAATCAAGCGTTCAATCTCCATACCTTTAAATTTAAGGATTTGAGATCCTGATGGAAAAAAAGGACCTTGCGACAGAAGGTCTGGTCTTAACAAAAGAGTCCACGGTTGGCAAGAGGCCATCCGGACAAGATCCGCATACCAAAACCTCGAGGCCATGCTGGAGCCACCAGCAGAACAAACGAGCATTCCTTCAGAATCTTGGAGATTACTCTTGGAAGAAGAACTAGAGGCGGAAAGATATAGACAGGATGATACTTCCAAGGAAGTGACAATGCATCCACTGCTTCCGCCTGAGGATCCCTGGATCTGGACAGATACCTGGGAAGTTTCTTGTTTAGATGAGAAGCCATCAGATCTATTTCTGGAAGTCCCCACATTTGAACAATCTGAAGAAATACCTCTGGGTGAAGAGACCATTCGCCCGGATGTAACGTTTGGCGACTGAGATAATCCGCTTCCCAATTGTCTATACCTGGGATATGAACCGCAGAAATTAGACAGGAGCTGGATTCCGCCCATACCAGTATTCGAGATACTTCTCTCATAGCCAGAGGACTGTGAGTCCCTCCTTGATGATTGATATATGCCACAGTTGTGACATTGTCTGTCTAAAAACAAATGAACGATTCTCTCTTTAGAAGAGGCCATGACTGAAGAGCTCTGAAAATTGCACGGAGTTCCAAAATATTGATTGGTAATCTCACCTCATGAGATTCCCAAACCCCTTGTGCTGTCAGAGACCCCCAAACAGCTCCCCAACCTGTCAGACTTGCATCTGTTGAAATCACAGTCCAAGTCGGAAGAACAAAAGAAGCCCCACGTCAGAGAGTGTCGTACAATCGGTTTTAAAGATATCAATTGAGATATCTTTGTATAATCCCTACACCACTGGTTCAGCATACAGAGCTGAAGAGGTCGCATGAGAAAATGAGCAAAAGAGACCGCGTCCAATGCAGCGGACATAGACCTAGAATTTCCATGCATAAGGCTACCGAAGGGAAAGATTGAGACTGAAGGTTTCGACAAGCTGAAACCAAATTCAGACGTCTTTTGTCCGACAGAGACAGAGTCAAGGACACTGAATCTATCAGGAACCCTAAAAAGGTTACCCTTGTCTGAGGAATCAACAAACTTTTTGGTAAATTGATCCTCCAACCATGTTCTCGAAGAAACAACACTCATAAAAGACTGAAAAGGGTCTTTCTAGTAAAAATGAGCAAAGGGAATTGAATCCAATGCGGTGGCCATAAGACCTAAAACTTCTATGCATATATAGCAACTGAAGGAAATAATAGAGACTAAAGGTACCGACAGACGGAACCCAATAGAATTATCCCTTGTCTGATAGAGACAAAGACAGTGACATAAACTATCTGGAAACCTAAAAAAGGTGACTCTTGTGTGAGGAATCAAGAGCTTTTGAAAAAAAGATCCTCTAACTATGTCCTGAAGAGCAAGTGAATCATATGAGATTCCGCGTCCTCAGAAAATAATCTGAATGAAAACAGAAAAATGAAAATATGCATTTATTGTATCTAATGAAAACAAATAATGCTATCAATGACCATAAAAAGGCAAAATAGTTTGAATAAAACTCCAAACCCGGTTCCTAAAAAAAGGAACTGGAAGCAATACCCCAGAAGATTCCAGGTCTGAGCAACGCTTGAACCCCATGGGTGCCCAGCCATGCTTCAACAGTACCCAAAATATATAGGACAGAAACACACTTAAAGAAAGTGTTAGCCTTACTGGAATAAAATCAAAGAAATTTGGACAAAATAGAACCAAATAAATTTCAAAGAAGTGATAACCTGCCCCTTACCAGCCAAGCTGGAATACGGCACGTACATCGCAATATTAAGGAGCTGATTTCGAACCCCAATTATAAACATGTTACTTGATAAAGAACTCAGGAATTCGCCCCTCCTGGTAGGAATGTATATCCCATACGTCACTAGCTCATGGACTCTTGCTAATTACATGAAAGAAACTGGGGATTGGGTAATAAAGAGATTATCTTTTTAAAGAACAAAAATTCTGGTATTGACTGTCCCTTTAGTTTGTGTGGTCATTGAAGAATTACATCCATGCATTACATTACTGCAGTAGCTAATGGGGGGGAGCATTACCAGGTGACAATATTTTTAGAGTTCAAGAACTGGATACACAAGGTTTAAACGTGAGATTAGAATATATTTTATATATAAATACATTTTAATAAAATAGTTTTTTATGCATACACATTATATTTACTCTGTTTTATTAAATGTTCTAATAGATTAGTTATACAGGATACAGTTGTAATTGATAAAGTACCCTAAGTATACGTGTTTGTTCTATTTAGTTATTTATAAATATATATAATAAAAATACTTTTAACTTAATTCACATAGATGACAGTTTATATCTTTCTGCTGCAGAATCAGTTTATGTTCAGCATAAAATCCATTGCTGCTATAAAAGTGATCTGCTGCTTATCCACAAATACTTCTTACGAATCACAACCCCAGGAAGATACCACTGAAGCCTGATCCCTTTTTCACCACCAATCGAGAACTTGTCTTGTTCTTTAAGAAAATGGAAACGTACTGTCCTGCCTGGAGAATACAGTTTGTGTTAGAATGTGATGTCATCGCAAACTATAAATCTCATGGAAATCGTCTTGTGTTACTACTATATACTTATGTGACATCATTACTATATACTTATGTGACATAACTACTATATACTTATGTGACATCACTACTATATACTTATGTGACATCATTACTATATACTTATGTGACATAACTACTATATACTAATGTGACATAACTACTATATACTAATGTGACATAACTACTATATACTAATGTGACATAACTACTATATACTTATGTGACATAACTACTATATACTTATGTGACATAACTACTATATACTTATGTGACATAACTACTATATACTTATGTGACATCACTACTATATACTTATGTGACAACAATACTATATACTTATGTGACATCACTACTATACACTTATGTGACATCACTACTATATACTTATGTGACATCACTACTATACACTTATGTGACATCACTACTATATACTTATGTGAAATTGGACTAATGGAAATAAATCAACTGAGTTATTCAATGCATTTGTCTGAAACCAAAAATAGAATTACAGAAAAAAAAGAAAAAATGACATTATTCAAAAGCAATTTAGTAATGTTCTTGTCAGCTAATTGAGTTGTCTGTGTCAATTAGGGATGGGCGAATGTGCTGAAAGTGCAATACGCTTGGTAGAGCGAAGAGTTCTGTGGACATTCGTTTTGGACAATTGAATGTTGATAAGAATGAAAATCCATTAAAATTCAGTAATCGAATATTATTTCTGGTTTTCAAATGTTACTTACATTTTTGAATTTTCATAATTAGATCGAATTTCCACATTTGAAGTTGGAATTTAGTAAAATGATACATAATAGATACAAATATATCAATTTGAATGTTTCTATTTCGAATACTGCATAATTTGAATATTACATTAAAAGAGAGCATTAGAAATACTATTAGAAATATATTTAAAAAAAAATTATTTGAATATTGCATAATTTGAATCGAATATTACATTTAAAGGTAGCATTAGAAATACCATTACATTAAACGAATGATAGAATTTTGTAAAAACATTTGAAAATCAAAACGAATGAGCAAATGTGTTAAAATTAGTTTCATTTTTTGAATGTTGTAGAACATTCACCCATCCCTAGAGGCCAATTTATCAAACGTCTTGCGGACCTGATCCGACAGTGAGGATCAGGTCCGCAAGACCTCGCTGAATGCGGAGAGCAATACGCTCTCCGTATTCAGCATTGCACCAGCAGCTCACAAGAGCTGCTTGTGCAACGCCGCCCCCTGCAGACTCGCAGCTAATCGGCCGTGTCAATCAACCCGGGGGGTGTCAATCAACCCGATCGTACTCGATCAGGTTGAATTGCGGCGATGCCTGTCCCCCTGCTCAGAGCAGGCGGACAGGTTTATGGAGCAGCGGTCTTTAACTGCTGTTTCTAGCGAGTCTGAAGACTCGCCAGAAACACGGCCCTTTAAGCTCCATTCGGAGCTTGATAAATGGGCCTCCTAGTGTCAATATGTATGTAAGCATCTCCTTTGTTCATAGCCAACCCTGACTGCAATACAAATATTTTAAAAATATCTGTTTTTTGTGCTACTGCTGGCTTGTAGTAGTAGCACAAGCTACTAATTTAAATGTAATCTACTGCCCAGCTGCTCCTCTGCTGCACTGAAGACGTTCCTCATAGGAAACAGTGGGTTAGCAGTTTTTTGTTTATAATTTTGATCAACCCCATAAGTAAAAAAAAAATTCTATGACAAATAATTATTTTGGAAGATTTGTTTTTGCCTGTGCACATGTCTAGGGTGAAGTTCTTTCACTTGCTAGGGATATTTTTTTACCTGTAAATGTAAGATTCCATTTAAGGTGATAGTGTGAGAGACTTTGTTGCCAGTAATACTTCTGATATCTTCCAGGGACCTAGAAAAACAGTTTCACTTTATTTAGCACTAGATAATTTCATTTCACGTTCTATTTCCATGTTCCTTATTTTTATTCACAAACTTAAAGTTGCTTAATATTAGGTACCTTTGATATAATGTATATGGGTTTTAAAGTTAGAGCATCAAACCCTATAAAGGAATAGATTACAAGTGAAGCACAATCAATAAAACAGAGTGTACAATCTGGTACTACAAGTAAATGGTAAAAAAAAAAAAAGGTTTCCCAGACAATCTTAAAGGGACATTAAACACTAAAAAATGCTAGATAGAATGATTCATTCAAAGAAAAGGTTTATCTGAGAATAACAAGTAGTTGTATTTTGTAAAGTTCAAGACAAACCTGATGACATTCCCACGTCACCACTCAAGGGGGCGCAAAACAGACCAATATGACAATATGACACTATATAATAACAATAAAAAATATAAATGGTGACTATAATTATTGCATATTAAATGCTATGACTTATCAGTCCAAGGTGTGATCAGTCTCTAAAGATGAAACTTCCACTTGGTTTAGCACTCCTTGGTGTCTTTGTCCTCAGATAACGGCCTCTCCTTCCCAGAAGTAGATCAGAAAAAAGGAATCTGTGATGGTGCAAACAAAACACAGAAGGTCGCCTCCTAGTGTAATATCGTACAAGCAGTATATATATACAATGGCTATACCGAGGTGTGTGAGAGCCCAAGAACAGTGAGAGATCCCAGAAGGTGCCACTAAGCATGAGTGAGTGCTGCCACATTTGTGAGTACCAGTCTATTGCCATTGTATATATATATACTGCTTGTACGATATTACACTAGGAGGCGCCCTTCTGTGTTTTGTTTGCACCATCACAGATTCCTATTTTGTAAAGTTTCCTTAGCTGTCTAAATATTGACAAAATAAGGGTAAAGTTTGTGCCTATAAAACAATGGGAGCTGCCATGTTGTAACTTAGGTTACCTTTTCTGCTGTGGCCAATTAGTGACAGTTATAAATAGGTCACTAGAGTCTGCAGCCAATGGCTGTGTGGAATATAACAGTGTTCTGCACTTAGATTTCTAACAGGACCTGAACTGCTCACAATTTCAAAATGGAATTACAGGAAAAGGGGACAAAATAAATAAAGTATATTGCAGTTTTTATATATACGCTTTATCATTTTATACTACCATCTCAAAGTGATTAATGTCCCTTTAATGTGAGCAACATTTTTTTTAGCACTCCCCATATTTTTAATGGGTGATAATAGTTTGTATTTGTGTATGTGTGCAGTGTTTTTAAATTATATTTCTTTTCAACACAATAGTATATAACTAAGGGCTTTATTACAAGAGGCACTCTAACTGTTGTGCACAAGCGATAAGGGAATTATTGCGGTTCTTTGCGCACGCCAGAAGTAGCACACGTATTGCAAATTGAAAGTAAAGGTGTTTGCTTGAGCGTAATTTGTTTAAATGCCCCTCGGAATAGCGCAACTTCAGAGCTTTGGGTATCTATTATGCAAGACAAAAAAGTTGCACAAACACATCAAATATATATTTAAAAGTACTGCTAAACTAATAATAACACTGTCTAAAAAAATTGCATTAAAAAAGTTATAAACGTTCAAAGATATGATAAAAATAGGGCTGCAAAGGGCTTTAACATAGCACATACATTCACATGTCTAATTATACAAATATATATATATATATATATATATATATATATATATGTGTGTGTGTGTGTACATATGTATTTGTGTATATATGTATTTACTGACACATATACACATATTACACATAAAAACATATCTACAGTATATATAAGTGAATTAGAGCCCTTAGCAGTTAATGAAAAATCATGTTTATGCAATATTCATATTTAATAAAGTATTTAACTGTAAATATTTTACATTCCAATGTTCACATAGGGGAATACGTTCTAAGTCTATCTATAAATAGATATTTTTTATATATATATAGATAGATACATAGATAGATACATAGATAGATAGATAGATAGATAGATAGATAGATTAGACATGTGCATTCATTTTCGTATGAAAATCGAATGCGCAAATGAAATAAAAAAAATAAAAATAAAATACTGATAAAAAATTTCTTTATTTATTTGTTTCCTTTAAATTGATTTTTTTAAGGCTTTAATTTTTTTCTTTCATGATTCAGATAGAGCATGCAATTTTAAGCAACTTTTTAAGCAAAATGGGCCGGCATCTAAACTTAGATTCTTGCATTTCAAATAAAGATACCAAGAGAATGAAGAAAATTTGATAATAGGAGTAAATTAGAAAGAAATCGGAATCACAAAATAAAAAATTGGGTTCAGTGTCCCTTTAAAAGTCTCTGGAGAGCGTGCTAACCTCATCTTGCCAGGTCCCTGGCCATGCTAAATGGAGGCTTAGCGTGCTTGGCACCCAGGACTTGTACTAACATATGCTAGCTGACATCCAGATGGTGGCGCACCCTACACTTTTGCTCAAGCGATTAAAAAAATATTTTCAACTTGTAATATGAGTGGAAAAATAAAGGTGTTATTAATTTAACCTGAGCAATATTAGTGTGCAAAATCACTAATATTTTTGCTCTCCACTTGTATTCTAGTACAAAATGTATTAAATATTATTATTATCGGTTATTTGTAGAGCGCCAACAGATTCCGCAGTGCTATAAACAAAGGGGTTGTACAACAAAACAAATATAGGGATCAAATCGGTAGAGGGCCCTGCCGAGAGTCGCACTGTTGCAGTCAGCTATTATGAAGGTGATCTACAAACAGCTGGACTCTTAGGCTTATATGCTAAGGGGGTTCAGGGGATAGCGATGGAGGAGTGGAATTGGTATAAAGTAAGGTTAGTGTAGGTTGTATGCATCCTTGAACAGTAGAGTCTTTAGGGAGCGCTTGAAGCTTTCAAAACTAGGGGAGAGTCTTGTGGAGCGAGGCAGAGAGTTGCACAAGATGGGAGCCAGTCTGGAAAAGTCCTGTAAATGGGAGTGCGATGAGGTAACCAGAGAGGAGGAGAGTAGGAGGTCATGAGCAGAGCGAAGGGGACGGGAGGGAGAGTATCTGCAGACAAGGTCTGAGATATAGGGGGGAGCAGTGCAGTTGAGGGCTTTGTATGTCAGAGTGAGAGTTATGTGTTTGAGCCTAGAGGCAAGAGGAAGCCAGTGAAGGGATTGGCAGAGAGGTGCAGCAGATGAAGAGTGACGTGTAAGGAAGATGAGTCTGGCAGAGGCATTTATTATGGATTGTAAAGGAGCTAGGCGGCAGGTGGGGAGACCAGAGAGGACAGAGTTGCAGTAATCGAGGTGGGAAAGAATGAGAGAGTGGATTAAAACCTTAGTTGTGTTTTGTGTAATGAAGTGTCAAATTTTCAAGATGTTTTTAAGGTGGAAGCGGCAGGCTTTAGCCAAGGACTGAATGTGAGGAGTGAAAGAAAGATCTGAGTCAAATGTGACCCCGAGACATCGGGCATGCAGGGTAGGGGTAATAATGGAGTTGTCGACAGTTATAGAGAGATTGGGGGTGGCAATTTTGGAAGAAGGGGGCAAAATGAGGAGCTCAGTTTTGGAGAGATTTAGCTTGAGGTAGTGAGAGGACATCCAGGAAGAGATGTGAGAAAGACAGTTAGTGACACGGGTTAGCAAGGAAGGAGATAGGTCTGGTGCAGAGAAGTAGATTTGGGTGTCGTCAGCATACAAATGATATTGGAAACCGTGGGACTTTATTAGGGAACCTAGTGATGACGTGTAGATTGAAAAGAGAAGGGGACCAAGGACAGAGCCTTGCGGTACTCTGACAGAAAGTAGTGACGGGGCAGAGGAGGCCCCAGAGAAGGCTACACTAAAGGTACAGTTTGACAGGTAGGAAGAGAGCCACAAAAGGGCTGTGTCACAGATGCCGAAGGATTGGAGGGTTTGGAGCAAGAGAGGGTGGTCAACAGTGTCAAAGGCTGCGGACAGATCAAGGAGGATAAGCAGAGAGAAGTGGCCTTTTGATTTTGCTGTAAGTAGGTCGTTGGTAACCTTAACAATAGCTGTCTCTGTGGAGTGATGGGGACGAAATCCAGATTGCAATGGGTCAAGAAGGGAGTTTAACATAAGGAAATGGGATAAGCGTGCATATACTATTTTTTCGAGAAGCTTTGAGGCAAGAGGGAGGAGGGAAGTAGGGTGGTAGTTGGATGGGAAGGTAGGATCAAGGGAAGGTTTTTTGAGGATAGGTGTGACCAGTGCATGTTTTAGCGATGAGGGAAATATACCGGTGCTTAGGGAGAGGTTAAAAATGTGTGTAAGTATAGGGGTAACAGTAGCAGAGAGGGAGGGGAGTAGATGTGAGGGGATAGGGTCAAGGGGACAGGTAGTGAGGTGAGAGCACAGTATAAGTGCCGAAACTTCTTCCTCAGTAACAGGAGAGAATGAGCTAAGTTTAAGGTTATGTGGGTTGTGGTTGAGTGAGAGCATTTGAGGGGGTGAGAGAATGGAATTATGTTGAGAGCTGATTTTATTTCTGATGGAGTCAATTTTTTTATTGAAGTGGCTTGCAAAGTCCTGAGCTGACAGAGAAGTTGTATTGGGAGTTGGGGGAGGGTGGAGGAGAGTATTGAAAGTGGAGAACAGACGTTTTGGGTTTGAAGAAAGATTAGAGATAAGAGTAGAGAAGTAGTGTTGCTTATGGAGATTAAGGGCAGAATAGTAGGATTTCAAGATGAATTTGTAATGAAGAAAATCAGCTGAACTCTGGAGGCAAAGGATGAGAGGAGAGGTTTGAGGGAATTAGCAAACTGTTGCTAATCTAATGACATAATGCTTCTGTGAACTTTGGTGTGAGGAGAAGAAGGAGGGAGAGTTGTAGGGAGGGATGATATGTTGCAAGTAAGGAGATGGTGGTCAGAAAGAGGAAGGGGGAGTTTGTGAAGTTTGAGAGAGTGCATCGATAGATAAAGATCAGGTCAAGAGAGTGACCGTCTTTGTGAGTGGGAGAATCAGTCCATTGTGACAGACCGAAAGAGGAAGTGAGTTGCAGAAGTTGTTTTGCAGATGAGGCAGTGGGATTGTCAAAAGGGATGTTGAAGTCGCCAAGAATGAGGGCAGGGGTGTCTGAGGAAAGGAAAAAAGGTAGCCAGGCAGCCAAGTGTTCTAGAAATTGAGTTGAGGAGCCAGGGGGTCGGTATATGACTGCAACACGTATAGAGAGAGGAGAGAATAAGCGAATCATGTGGGTTTCGAATGAGGGAAATGTGAGTGAAGAGATGGGATGTATTTGTTGAAAGGTGCAACGAGAGGAAAGTAAAATACCTACACCACCTCCTTGTCTATTACCAGACCTAGGAGTGTGGCTGAAGTGGAGACCCCCATGTGACAGAGCAGCAGTGGAGCCAGGTTTCTGTTAGGGCCAGAAGGTTGAGGGAGCGGGAGATGAAAAGGTCATGTATAGAAGTGAGCTTGTTGCAAACAGAGCGAGAGTTCCAGAGTGCGCAAGTGAAAGGGGTAGTGGCTTTTGATGCAAGAGGAATGTGAGTAAGGTTTGCAGAGTTTTGTTTTCGGAGTCTATGGGACGGTACACATGGATGTGCACGGCTAGGCAGTGGTTGGGGACCAGGATTAGGGAAGATGTCACCAGCAGTTAGTAAAAGCAAGAGGGAGAGTGACATGAGATGAGATACAGGTTTGCAGTAATGAGACTGTTTTTGAGACGAGCTGCAGGGGGGAGAGAGAGTGTTTAAGAATAGGTAAAGTTCATGAGTACAAAAGTAAGGTGAGTTTAAGAGAGATGGGTTAATGAACAGTGCAGGTGGAGAGGGAGAAGGAGTAATTGAATAATGTAGTTTGTTATAGAGACAAGAGGTTGCAAAAATGATTATGAATATATTGAGCATTTTTACAAAAGTGGGAACCAGTTAAACACATAAGGCACAGGATTACAGTAGCAATTGCATAAGAAAACAAAAAGGTATATAAAACATAATATTACAAAAGTACTTGCCTTGTGTCTATATGCTATACTCCAACTAAACCTTTTGTTTTATAGTATTTTCACATTATTGCATACATATAATACAATTGATGAGACCATAAAGAGCACGAAACAGTATCACTGCACTTAGCAATATGAGTTTTTATGTTTCATCAGCATTTCATTCTAGGAGACGCACTAAAGTACTTACAAGTTTTGCTGGCATAATGACTGGATACAAAGCTGGGTGTGTACATAGCCTTGCTTTTCCATCTCTGTCTGTTTTTCTAAACCTGCAGACAAATACAGGGCTAATCATATCACACATAACATTGAACAATAACCTTCTACTATCCACATCAAAAGACTGAGGAAAGGTATCACCTATGACTATATTATCTTGCCAAACTTAGGTTATTATATCAAAAAGACTAATCATTTTATATCCAGAAACCTCAATGAATTCAATGAAACATGATGCTGTTGGATCTTTAAAATTGGTGACTCACCAATATGCAGTTTAGCAGTAAAGCTGAAAAGTCCACTGAGTGGAGCTGTGTATTGTCCACTGGTAAGATTGAGTCCAGCTCCTCTGTAGAATGACCCTTCCTCCTGTGGCTTCAAGATAAGCAAGAATGTTATTAATATCACAAAGATCATGAAAGGTGACATGCAGTTCCTGCCTGGGCCATGCCTCTTTAATTTCCAATGTAATGTAGGTTATTTCTTAAGTGTATATTTATTTATACATACATACATAATCACATTATTTACTGCTAAACTGAGCAGAATGGATGTCAGAACAGACTGCTCCTCTCTCTTCTGATTGGATTTTTATTTAGATGGGAATGCTTGAACAGGGCATTACCATAGAAGCTGGACCATAAGGGGATATTGAATTGCATGTGCTTTCCAGAAGGGAGGAACCCTAGAGGGAATTGCTTGACTTGGGTGGTTGTGGCTATGAGGAATTCAGCGAGCAGCTGTAGCTTAGTAGCCCGCTAGGGTACTGCTTTGTAGGTAGGGAAGTAGTGGATTAATACTGTGGGGCATTAGTTGTTATGTGGATAACTAAGATAAGTGGTTTGTGTGGGCAACTACAGACAGGTGGTGATAATAATTTAAAGAAGGCAAAGCTATTGGCTGTTCTGGCGGATAGGGGTTTAATTAGAGGAGACATTTTGGTTGTGATGGGAAGTAATTATGTTGTCTGTATAACAATGGCAAGTACATTCAATGATCTCCATTCTTACCACTAGGCGTGAGGCATTAACTACTTATGCCCTATTTATCAAGAAATGGTGTTTAAGTGCTAAAAAAATATTAGAGTAAGGAAGTCATCAAGATGTTTTAAGAAAGATGGCTGCAAAATATGCAGTATTTTGCCCTTGCAAGTTAACTCTGCTAGAAGTAAAATTGTTGTGCGTGTCAAGTAGTGCATTTATTACAAGTTGAAAGTAAAATGTTTTACCACAACCGCTAACCTGACACGCAAAAAGCCGAACTTGGAATATCACAACCCTGTTAATGTATTCCTCCATAGACTTCAAAGGAGCGCGAAAAGTGTGTATATATATATATATATATTAATATATATATATATATATATATATATAGTGCTTTTAGTAACATATATATCTATACCTATATTTATATGATTAATATATATACAGATATGCTTTGAGCATATTCCCCTATGTGAAGAACATTGGAATGTGAAATATTTACAGTACAAACACAGTTGAACACTTTATTAAAAATGAATATTGCATAAATATGATGTTTTATGTTTTCAGCTACTTGACTGCAAAGGGCTCCAATGCACTTATATATATCTATATATGTATATACATATGTATTTATGTGTTTATATGTGTATATATGTCTGTAAATACATATATACACATATAAATACATAAATACATATGTACACACACACACACACATATATATATATATATATATATATATATATATATATATATACACACATAAACATATTTAGACATGTATATGTATGTATCTCTATGTTAAAGTCCTTTGTATGCCTTTTTGTCTAACACCTGAGACCTCATATAACCTTTTATTGTATGCTTTTTTTTAAAATAATTGTTATTAGATACTGTTATTATGAGAGTAACTTTAATTTTAAATATAATTTTGATGTTTTTTGTTCAACTTTTTTGTCTTGAATAGCAGTTAACCAGAGCTCTGAAGTCATGCTTAACCAACGCACATTAAATTCAATTGCGCTGCGATAAATCTCCTTATCACTTGCGCACAATAGTTAGCGCAGCACTTGTAATCTAGCCCTCAATGAGTTTAGTTGCAGCAGGAATGGAATATTGGTTTAAGCATTAGGTAATTTTCACAAAACAAGAAAGACAATGCTGGGGATTAACAGCAATATTGGAATCTAGCACTTTGACTGTTAAAGTAAAACATAACAGAAATGAGGAAATAAGGGTGAAAAGGTGATAAAAGATAGTAACTGAGGTGAAGATATTAAGGAAGAGATCTGTTCTACTAGTAAAATGCTTCAGGACTGAAAATAAATTTCTAAACTCTATTTTCTTTCTTATGTTCCTGTTGCAATTACAGATTGCCTTGTGGTTATACACTGGTTAAGTAACTAGAAGAGTTATCACCTTGCTGGACCCATAAAACAAAGCTAATTGTTTTTGATGCTCTATTTTAAGTATTTTATAGTTATACTTTTTTATTCCTATTCAGTGTCTTTATTTACCCATTGGTACAGGTGAAGCTCCTGATTGGCTCCAGGATCTAGAATTGTGTCTTTGTTTGTCCTGCAGATGAAGGCAGCCGGTACTTTTGGGGGAAGAATTGGATGCACAGGTTTTTGTCCACCCTCCTCTTGCTTTCTCAGTAAAAGATCTGTTGTGTAATATAGTGCAGTTGTTAGTTTACTAATTCACATAAAAATGCAACAAGAACCAAAAGCCAACCATAACATTATAAAAAAAAAAAAACAATCACATAAATTCTTTCATTCATTTAATTAATATGTTCACCTTTTTGTTCTGATCTTTGCCAAAAACCATTGCTTTCAAGAAAAATGTCAGAAATCTAACCAAGCATTCAAAATAAAATGTATCAATAAACATAGTAATTGGAGTAGTTGAATAAGTCGAGCGATTCAGATACCAGAATAACAAGATGGTTTCCGTAAGTAATAAAACCTTTTTTTAGCTAACTCAGAAAAATAGAACAGGGCTCCTCCAAAAACTAGATACCCTTTTACTGATGGATGTTTGGAGGCTACACCACCCCAGAACCCGTAGTTATTCCTTTTACTCACACCCGGGTCATTCTTATTCTAGAATAGACTACTGGCTGTTAGACCATAATAATATAGCTCTAGCCTCTGACACAGAGATTCTGCCGATATCATGGTCGGATCATGCTTCTATTACCCTAGAACTTAAATGGCCCTCAATGCCCAAACGCCAACCTTTGTGGCGGATGGACTCTACTCTATTACATAATCCACCTATTAAAAATCAGATAAGCGAACATATAAAAGAATTTTTTCGACACAACACTTCAGGAGACACAAATAATATGAATAATTGGCTAGCACACAAAGCAACTATCAGGGGAGAGCTAATCAAACAAAGAGCAACCCTCCGCAAACAATATGACACAGAGTTTCAAACACTACTCTCTAATTTAAAGATAGCAGAACAGCGACATAAACTCAACCCCACAAACGATGTTCTCACACGGTTAGTGTGCGAGGCCAGAGTTGCCTTTCGAAAACTACTACAAAAAGATGCCAACAACAAAGCATTCTATCTTAAAAAAATGTATTTTCACAACAGCAATAAAGCTGGTACGTGGTTGGCTAAATCCCTAGCAAAAAAGATATACCAGGCCCATATTTTCAAAATTGAAAATGATAAGGGACAGACTGAGACGGAGCCGAAAAATATAGCAAATGTATTTGGTAACTATTATGCTAAATTATATAATATAGCGAATCAAGATGCAACGGGAAACTTAGAAGCCCTTAATCAATATCTAGATTCGGTTGATACACCTAAAATTTCAGCACAAGAGGCGGATACCCTGGATTCCCCAATCACACTGAAAGAGATCTTAGACGCTATTGAGTCGCTACCCAATAATAAAAGCCCTGGCCCAGATGGCTTTTCGAATAGTTATTATAAAATGTACAAAACACTTATAGCCCCACATTTATTAAAAGCATTTCAATACATTGATGAATTGGGGAGTTTCCCAGCAGAGTGTTTAGAAGCCTATATTTCCGTACTCCCTAAACCAAACAAGCCAGCTAATCAACCAAGCAGCTACAGACCCATATCTCTACTCAACACAGACCTCAAACTCTACGCAAAGATTTTGGCTGGGCGTATCAATAAAATTTTACCCCAAATTGTCCACTTGGACCAAGCAGGTTTTGTCCCGGGGAGGGAAGCGAGAGACAACACCATCAGAACATTACAACTAATTGACTACGCTAAATTTAATAAACTAGAAATGGTGATTGTCTCCGCTGATGCTGAAAAAGCGTTCGATCGCCTAGATTGGAGATTTTTACAAGCAATATTACGGAAAATGGGATTTGGGGATACAATTATAAAAAGAATCTTTAGTTTATATCACAATCCCTCAGCTAAAGTGAAAGCAAATAATATATTATCTGATAAGTTTTCCATTCAGAATGGAACCCGACAGGGATGTCCTTTGTCCCCCCTTTTGTTTGTGTTGAGTATGGAAGTTCTGGCCCATAAAATTAGACAAAACAAGCAAATCTCAGGAATAAAAATAGGACAAAATAACTATAAACTGTCGCTTTATGCCGATGATGTGCTACTCACATTATCTAATCCTTCTGAGTCGATCCCAGAAGTGCTGAGGGAGTTTAAGGAATTTGGAGTTTTCTCCAATTTCCTATTGAACGATCAAAAATCAGAAATTTTAAATATCACTATGCCAAGTGAAGAATATTCTGAATTATTAAAGAAATGCCCTTTCATTCCCCAGAAAAAAGCCATTAAATATTTGGGGATCCACTTGTCGCCTAGGCCCAGCACCCTATTCGAGAAAAACTACCAAAACTTATACAATGAATTAGCTAAAGACCTAAATAGATGGAGCGATAAATCGATCTCGTGGTGGGGCCGTATACAGGCAGTAAAGATGACCGCATTGCCCAAAGTTCTATATATGCTCCAAACTGTACCAATTGCGCTAACTATCCCATTCCGCAATAAACTCCAAAAACTGTTCAATACCTATATATGGGGTAAAATTAAACCAAGAATCATTAAGTCCACAATGTATAGACCTACAAGTAGTGGAGGTCTAGGACTCCCCAATATTGAATTATATTATAAAGCAAAATGCTTACAAAAAATATTAGATTGGCACCGAAATGCGGACAATAAGGCCTGGGTGACAATGGATTCCCATATTCTGAAGGCCCCTTCTCCCGGGGTGCTGTGCTGGATAGAAAGAAAGAGTCGCCCAGCTTGGATTAAAACTTACCCACTGTATCAGCATGTATTCGACATTTGGGATAGTACTATAGCGGGTAAAAATAGTATATCGTCCCTTAGGTCCCCAATGTCTCCAGTTTCACCTAATGCAGAATTACATGGAGGCTTAGAACAAAAACTTAGTAGGCAGCTCGATTGGGAAATAGGTTATACAACGCCCATATATACATTTTTAACTAGCGGTAAACTTAAGCCGAGAACAGATCTTGGGGACATAATGGGGGGAGCTTTCTCGAGGTGGCTGAAATATCTGCAACTTCAGCACTTCCTGACCACCTCCCCAGATAAGGAAAGACTTACTAGACAGCCCACTTTGTTCGAACAACAATGTCTCAGTAATCAACCCCTGTGTCACACTTTGGCGTGGGCCAAAAAGGCATTGTCACTTGGTGAATTACCCAAAGTTCCTAATTATGTGGGCAGATGGCAAAGGGAATTAGGGAGAGAACTAAATGAACAGGAATGGAAATATATTATACAGAATACCAGAAAATCCTCAACATCTGCTAGAGCCTTAGAATTAAATTTTAAAATCCTGACCAGGTGGTACCTCACCCCGGCGAGAATCAAGACAATATACCCGACAGCCTCTGATATGTGCTGGAGGGGGTGTGGAGGTAGGGGTTCCATGATACATATCTGGTGGTCCTGCTCCAAATTGCAACCTTTCTGGCTTAAGATAGGGGAATTTATTAAATCTGTCAGCAATCAAAACGATGAGTATCAAATGCAACCCACAACAGCATTACTAAACTTACTCCCAAAATGCAAATGCAAGATACGTAGGAAATTAATACAATTAGCTCTAAATTCTGCTAAATCCCTAATAGCTACTAAATGGAAATCACAAGAAATCCCCACATATGAGGCCTGGGAGGGGTCAATGAATCATACAATCCAATTAGAAGAATATGGCTACTTTATAAGAAAAGATATGGAAATGTTTAACAATGTAAAGTTCTATTGGGAAACACGAATGCACGCACATTAACTACTATATATAAATTAGGAGCAAATTTATAGCAAATGGGAGGAGAGAGCCCGGTTAGAAATCTTACAGACATTGTATAAATCATTATATTCTTATATCGAGATGGACATGAGAATCTTCAGTGTTCGCATGGATGTGGTGACCGACTTTTGGTTTTATATTTCTTAGTAAGTTGTATAAGTTGTTTGATAACCTTCAAAAATACAATATAGGATGTTAAGCTCTTGTACAGCACAATTTGACATGCCTACATGTACTCATTTTGTTCTGAAATGTATCACAATGTATTGTCATAATTTCTTTCATCCAATAAAAATATAACTACAAAAAAAAAAAAATATATATAACTACAAAAAAAAACCTTTTTTTAGGATGCATTTAAAAAAAACCACACTTTTGAGAATTCCTTCACTTCTTTAGGCCTGAAACAACTAGACATGTGCAACGCTAAAAAAAAATTTTTGTTTCGTTTTCATTAGTTAAGTATATAATTTTGTTTCAGGAAATTAGTTAAGTGTAAAAACAAATTGTTTTAGTAAATGAGTTATGTTAAGTTAAATCGTTTTTTCGGATCCATTCTTTATTCATGTGCATTATTCTATTCTGAAATTTAGAATAGAATAATGCATATGAATAAAGAATTGGTCCAAAAAAATGAAAGAATCCGGAAAAACTATTTAATTTAACATAACTATTTTGCCGGCGATTGCCGAAACAAAATGATCTAAAGCCGCCGCTGCCACCCACCAGTGTTCCCCTTAAGGCCAGTTTTGTGCGTGATCCAGCATTGAAACAGTTAATAATGAAACCAATCCTTGCCGTCTGCATTGTGTAGTGTTTGTTGATTACCCTAATTAACTGTTTCACTGCTGGACCGCACACAAAACTGGCCTTAGAGGAAACACTGCCACCCACATAAAGCTATTAACCCCTAAACTTCCGTCCCCACACATAGTCGACACTAACTAAACCTATTAACCCCTAAATTGCTGCCCCCCACATCGCCGAAACTAACTGAAACACTAAATAAACCTATTAACCCCTAAGCCACCGTTCCCAAACCTCACCAACACTAACTAAACCTATTAACTCCTAAACCACTGGCCCCCACATCGCAACAACGTAAATTAAACTATTAACCCCTAAACCTAACACCCCCTAACTTTAACATAATTAAAATAGACCTAAATTAAAGTTACAATTATTAACTACCTATTTAAAAATAAATACAAACTTACCTGTGAATTAAAAATAAAACCTAAGCTAGCTACAATATAACTATTTACTAACTACCTAGTTAAAATAAATAAAAACTTACCTATGAAATAAGAATAAAACCTAAGCTTACACTAATAAAACCTAACATTACTAAAAATAAAAAAACCTATCATTACTAAAAAAAAAAAAAAAAAAAAAATTAAAACTATAATTACAAAAAATAATAAACATTAACATTACAAAAAATAACAAACGAAAATACCTGGGTTTTTTAAAAAAAACACCCCAAAATAAAAAAAACTAATCTATAATTAACTACCAAGGGCCCTTAAAAGGGCCTTTTGTAGTGCCCTAAAGTTAACAGCTCTTTTGCAAAAAGATAAAAACAAACCACCCCTAACATTACAAACCCCCACCCCCCAAATCCACAAAATAAAAATAAACCTAATCTACCCATTGCCCCGAAAAGGGCATTTGTATGGGCATTGCCCTTAAAAGGGCATTCAGATCTTTTTCAGCCCATTAAAAATAAAAAATGCCTAATTTAAAAAATAAAAAAAGGAAAAAAAATCGCATTGCAAAAAATAACAAACAAAATCATCCAAAATAATAAAAAAAATCCTATTCTAATATCCCGTTTAAAAAAATAAAACCACCCCAAAATAAAAAAAACCTAATCTATAATAAACAGCCAATGCCTTTTGTAGGGCATTGCTGTAAAGTTAACAGCTCTTTTGCAAAAAAATTAAAACAAACACCCCCTAACATTAGAAACCCCCACACCCCCAACCCACAAATTAAAAAACCTAACTAAAAAAAACTAATCTACCCATTGCCCTGGGGGGTGGGGATTTGTAATGTTAGGGGGTGTTTGTTTTAATTTGTTGCAAAAGAGCTGTTAACTTTAGGGAAATGCCCTACAAAATGCCCTTTTAAGGGCTATTGGTAGTTTATAATAGATTAGGGTTTTTTTTATTTTGGGGTGTTTTTTGTTTGTTTGTTTTTTAAATGGGATATTAGAATAGGAATCATTTTTATTTTTGGGATAATTTTGTTTGTTAATTTTTGTAATTGTAGTTTTTTAATTTTGTAATTTTAGTGTTTATTATTTTTACTAATGATAGTTTTTTTTATTTTTAGTAATGTTAGGTTTTATTAGTGTAAGCTTAGGTTTTATTTTTATTTCAAAGGTAAGTTTGTATTTATTTTAAATAGGTAGTTAGTAAATAGTTATATTGTAGCTAGCTTAGGTTTTATTTTTATTTCACAGGTAAGTTTGTATTTATTTTTAGAAAGGTAGTTAGTAAAATAATTGTAACTTTAATATAGGTCTATTTTACTTATGTTAAAGTTAGGGGGTGTTAGGTTTAGGGGTTAATATTTTAATTTACGTTGTTGCGATGTGGGGGCCGGCAGTTTAGGGGTTAATAGGTTAGTGTTGGCGATGTTTGGGAATGGCGGTTTAGGGGTTAATAGGTTTAGTTAGTCTTGGCGAAGTTTGGGAATGGCGGTTTAGGGATTAATAGGTTTATTTAGTGTATCAGTTAGTGTCGGTGATGTCAGGGAACTGTGGTTAATAGGTTTAGTTAGTGTTGGCGATGTTTGGGAATGGTGGTTTAGGGGTTAATAGGTTTAGTTAGTGTCGGCGATGTCGGGGAAATGGCAGTTTAGGGGTTTATAGCTTTATTTAGTGATTTAGTTAGTGTTGGCGATGATAGGGAATGGCAGTTTAGGGGTTCATAGCTTTAGTTAGTGACAGCGATGTCGAGGAACTGAGGAACTGCGGTTTAGATTAGAACAAATAAAAATTCTGAATATGAATAATGGATCCGAAAATTCTGAAACTAATTTATTCATTTTTTGGAATTTTGCGGGATTTTAGTTATGGTGCTGAAATTTGGACGCATTTGAATCGGCCAAAATTCGTCTGAAAACAGAATTTGACCAAAATGAAATGCATATGTCTAGAAACAACACTGAGTGAGTGAGTGGAAGACAAAATGAATTGCCATATTATTTATTCTTCTGTAGACAAATAATAGACTTACTTGAGAGAATGAGTCTCATGTTGTAGATTGGTGTACCTGATATCTGGAATTAAAATGTGATTGAAAAAACATTGAAGCTTTGATATCCACAAGTTGCAACTTAACTTGTAAGTGTAAATTAATTCACAGCATTGTTGTGGTTTATGGTGCTAATGCTGTCCATGGCTTTCTTTTTCTTGTTATTTTGTAACTTAGTCACTAGGTTTATTTAGGCCCAATGATCAAACGTTTGTAAGTAAATACTTTGTGCAATTATTAAAGAAAATGGGCCGTCTCTGCGAGTGGTGAGATGTCTCCAATAGACAAAATGAGAGCTCTCTGCTTTCTAAAATTTTGCAATGGAGGAAGAAGTACACAGGAGGAAACTGGTTTATGTTTAAACTTTAATATTCTGACTAATACAAATCAAAATGCGCTGTTTTTAGTGCACTGTACCTTAAATTCGCTGTTATTTTCGTATGCATAGGTTTTCCATTCAGAGTAATTAGTGTTTTTAGTATTTTAAATAAACTTCACCACCTTTTAAGTTGCAAGAAAAAACAGTGAGACTGCAGGGTAATTACGCTGGGATTTGAGAAACAATGTCATACACGCCCATGGAGTGCGAATATTTAGCCCATTTTACAAAAAACAACAGTTAGGCTTTGTATTTTCTACTTTTAAGTACATATTTCTATGTGTTTTTTGCACATCCAGTGTACTTAAATTATGGTTTACGTGCTGCATATTTAATACGACTTAATTCTGTGTAATTTACATACAAATTTTAAGTTTGCGATTTTTGGTGAACAATTTTGTTACCATTTTTGATGCCCTTAACAATACAATAATTTTCCTGCTTATTTTTGTGTGAATGGTTTAATATTCATTTTGTTTGTTTTTTAGTTTATAATTTTTAATGCACACTTTTGTAATTTGTGCAACTTATATGAAAATGCAATATACGCTTCTTAGCGAGACGCCCAGTTTTAGGGTAAAAAAGGGCTTTTTATCATTCCCCCCAGGGAAATAGAAATACTGGCAATCATTCTTAAATAATCTCAACAGAAACCTTTAGATTATTGAGCCCTGAATCTGAAGCCAGTTGGAAACTGACCTCTAGCGGTTTAGTATTGGTAGCAACATTTCTTGATGAAATTTGTTTATTTATGTAATTTACTATTTAACGTTTAAATGTTTTTTTTTTCTAGTGTACGTGCTTGGAAACCATGACATGTAGAAATCACACACTCGCAGTTACATATGGAAATAAATAGTTGTATATTTCAATACACAGCTCTCTTCATATACACTTACCTCTCAAAAGCTGCAGGAATTTATGAAGCCTCTTCCCTTGCGTATTTGGATTTGAAGCATAACTGTGATGCTTTGGAGGTGCTGGTGGACCAACCGGACCAGGGCGCCGAAACTGAAGCCCAAAATAAAGAAAAACCTTTAATTAGGTGTGTCCTATACCATTAGGATTATTTGCATTATTAAATAAGTTACAAGAATAACAGGCTGATATGCTGTTGATTATATTAAATCAGTTTGTGTTCAATATAAATTAACTACCTGTAATATTACCTGAAAATAATTAGTGACAGATTTATTTGTACAGAATAGAAATATATTGCAAGAGCATACAGGCTAAGGTGTATTTTATAACTCATATCATATGTCATTTGTCAATTAATGGAGGAATTCTAAACTGCATATTTATAGCACATCTCAGTTATGATTATTGACATAGAAACTAACAAATGGAATGAAACTTCTGAAAGAAGCATATGGTACAATGTTTTTGTGATAGACAGACTGACAGACAGACAGATAGACAGACAGATAGATAGAGGATAATACAATGTAGCATCAATTCTATTAATTGTAAAGTCAAGATGTGAAACTGATCTCTTCTACTTTTGTGAATCTGGCATATGGGCATCAGTCATGGGTGTGGGTGGAAAGCCCTGACTGGCTATTTAATGCAATTTATCACCCTACCTGCTCCAACCCCTATGAAAAGAACTTCATTTGTGTTATCAGTTTTTTAGGATAAGTCACATGGCCCAGTAATTATGTTTATTATTCACTAAATTAATTAGATGGGGGCCAGCTGTATATAATTATGTAGCCACATGTACATTAAGTATTTCTGTGACAAGAATGATGGGCACAAGACAGTCTGGTAATGGAAAATGCATTGTATGGAAGATTATAAGAAGCACTAGGTAGCTCACTCTTAAGATGTCTTCTTGATCCTTTCTCTTGCTGGGTAACGTACGCTCATTATTTTTGAGAAACAGCTGCCATGACTCTCGTGGGGGCCATGAGGGCTGCTTTAACTTTGGCACATTTTGCGTTGGTAGCGTTAATATAGAGTTCTCTCCTTGCGGTGGTGTCAGCACAGGGATCCCCAGTGAAGGTAATATTGTAAATGAAACCCCCTGTAGGCATAATACATATATAAAGAACATGGTTAACACTGTACTTACATATTACTATTGTTAAAGTGTGTGTATATAAAGCTTAGGGTAGACAGAAGCTGCCCAAAAAGTATATTTCCCATTCTATGCCGATTTCCTTTTAATTTATTTTCCTATTACTATATAATGTGTAACATATTTAGCTCTGGAAATACATAGAGAAAGAGAAGTGCTCTCTCAGGAACAAACAATACCTCAGTAGCTTGTTCTATGGTGATTTATGATCTGGGAGCAGCCTCTTTTAGCCTTGTTCAGAGAGGTATTGCCTGGTATCCTTGTCCAGAGAGGGAATGCCTGGTGTCCTTGTCCAGAGAGGAAATGCCTGGTGTCCTTGTTCAGAGAGGGATTTACCTGGTATCCTTGTCCACAAAAGGATTGCCTGGTATCCTTGTCCAGAGAGGGATTACCTGGTATTCTTGTCTAGAGAGGGATTACCTGGTATCCTTGCCCAGAGAGGGATTACTTGCTATCCTTGTCTAGAGAGGCAATGCCTGGTATCCTTGCCCAGAGAAGGATTGCCTGGTATCCTTGTCCAGAGAGGGATTGCCTGGTATCCTTGCCCAGAGAGGGATGCCTGGTATCCTTGTCCAGAGAGGGACTGCCTGGTATCTTTGTCCAGAAAGGTATTGCCCTGGCCTGTATCCTTGTCCAGAGAGGGATTGCATGGTATACTTGTCCAAAGAAGCATTACCTGGTATCCTTGTCCAGAGAGGGATTACCTGGCATCCTTGGCCAGAGAGGGATTGCCTGGTATCCTTGTCCAGAGAGGGATTGCCTGTTATCCTGGTCCAGAGAGGGATTGCCTGGTATCCCTGTCCAGAGAGGGATTGTCTGGTATCCTTGTCCAGAGAGGGATTGCCTGGTATCCCTGTCCAGAGAGGGATTGCCTGGTATCCTTGTCCAGAGAGGGATTATCTGGTATTTTGGGGCTGGACTGACCTTATTAGGCGGGATCAGACTGATGTACTTTAGGAAAGTTCTTCTCTGTGAATAGCACAAATGGGCTAAAAGAAGCTACTCCCAGGTGGTAAATCGCCATAGGACAAGCTACTGAGCTGTTGTTCATTCCTGAGAGAACAATTTTCTTTCTGTATATATATCTAGCTCTGAAATATACAACAAAAATACGTATTTAACTTTGAAGAGCTGCCATAAATTTTTTTTATAAAGGCAAAAATATTATTGTTTGCATCTAATGCAGTGTTGTGTAACCATGGTCTTTGGGCGCCATTTACATGGTCAGGTTTTCCCTTATGAGCACAGGCAAATGTAAAATTATGGGCACATATTCACTAAAATCAGATAAATCTCTGAAATGAAACATTTTTCATACCTATAAAAATGAATAAATGTTTGTGAATTTTGATCAGATTATTATTCATGTCTTTACTGTTATCTTTTCCATTGTCAACAACATGCACATAACTAAAATCCTTTGCAATAGCTTGGCTGGCTTTGTCTTTTTTCACCATTTTTGTTTTTATTTCATCATTCTGAACCATTCCATGTAGCATATGAAGCATTTCCACAAAGAGAAATAAAGTAACCACTTTGAATAACTTGGACTTTATTCCTATCTGTTTTAAAACGTTAACCTAATTAAAAATACACAACAATAAAAAGAACTAATATAGTTTAGTGGGGACTTGTACAACAGACCTATGAAGATTCTATTTATTTATTTTTTGTCATGGTAACTGATTTTTTCCCCCCCTTTTTAAACAAATTTTCTTAACTGGGGTTTTGAGTCAATTGCTTTAGAGCAACATAATAAAAAATGTGGATCAAAACTTTAAATTGGGTGTTAAGTAATTCTACGCTATATGAAATAACATTGTGGTTCTCCATCAAGTTCCTAAGATACCTTAAGCTTTCTGTGGTCACTCATAGTTTCCACCTGTCCTAAAAGCTATAAAGCTCCATTCCTTGTCCTTTAGATCAAGCACCATTTGAGTTTTATTCATTTGCACTATTTCACATTTGCTATTGTCACTCACTTTATTGCAGTTTGTGTCTGTGGTCAGTGTTACTTACTTGAGACTTGTGTCCTCTGTTCTTGTGGGTGCAGGCAGGTCCAGCACAGAGGAGAATCAGTAGCACTGCCATGCTAATAGTCATCAGAACACAGCGCAGAGGTACTGGTGTGTATGCTACTTCCATAATTGTACACTATAGCAGAACTCTACAAGACTACAGAATTTTTATGTCAGAATTTTGTTTTATAGACTTTCAGATTTAAAGACTAGTCCAAAAACTATTGCTTCATTTATTGTCACCCCTACAGTGATACAAAAGTAGCACAAAATGAAGGGGTTCTTAGTCTTTGTAAATTAATTTAGGGTAGTAGTTTATAAAGTTTCACAAACTGTTCACTTTACCAGACTCTCTATTAGTGCGGTTCCTTCTCGGTTTTGTTTGTCCCTCTGCTCTACTGCTGCTGTGTATCTGCTGTATATAGCTGTCTTGTTCTCTCAGTTTAGATAACAGCACATTACATCCAACGCCCCGCGCAAACACTCTTACAAGTACAGTATCAGAAGATATGCTGGCTTCTTCCAAGAAACAGAGAAAATCTACTGGTGGTTTTTAGGTTTGTCAGAGTAAGAAATGCATTTCAAGTATGAATGAAGTTTTACTTTTATTTGAGTTCTTAGAAACAAAGAAACATAGATTTTAGCAGCAAACATAAACTAAAAAGCTCATTGAGTCTGCGTATATTTCTCCTGAATTGTCATTGCACTTACCACCTCAGTTGGAAGTCTTTTCTATGTATTAACCACCCTTTTTTTAAAAAAGCACTTCAACTTGATATCATGACCCTTTATTCTGGTGTTGCACTTTATTTATGTATTAATAGGTTTCCTCCGTAGCACATGATCATTTCCCAATATATTTAAAGGGATATGAAAGACAAAAAATAATCTTGTATGGTTCAGATAGAGCATGCAATTAAGCTATTTTAATTAATTTTTGTTGTCAAATTGCCTTAGGGCCAGATTACAAGTGGAGCGATATTTAATGCTCCCGCTCGAGCGTTAATTGCTCTAGAAGTAAGCTTGCACTCGTATTATGAGTTGAAAGTAAACTGTTTTTGCTTGCGCGCTGACCCGAGCGCATATTCTCATGTGTGCTAACCCGACATGAAAGTATGAATATTTCACATTCCAATGTTTTGTACCTAAAATATTTACAGTAAATATACACTTTATTAAACATGAATATTGCATAAATATGGTTTTACATGTTTTCATCTATTTGACTGCAAAGGGCTCGAAGGCACTTATATATATCTATATATACTTATATATACACATATAAATACACACACACATATATATATATATATATATATATATATACATACATATACATACATACACATCTTTAGACATCTTTACACATCTTTAGACATGTATATGTATGTATGTATATGTATGTATCTCAGTGTTGTGCTGCCTGAGATCTCATATCTTTGAGCTTTTATAACTTTTATGTGCAATTTTTTTTATTAATTGTTATTAGATGGTGTTATTATGAGTGTAATTATACTTTGTAATGTATTTTTGATGTGTTTTATGCAACTTTTATGTTTCACGAAACAGTTAACCAGAGCGCTGAAGTCACGGTAATAATTCTACCGTAAATCATGATTGCGCTCAATCGATCTCGTTTACTTTAAACTCGTAATGCCAGCGGTAAACCAGATGAGCGCAAACACCAGCGATAAACCCCTTAAACGTTTGCGCTCCATTCATAATCTGTACCTTAGTTGGTATCTTTTGCTGAAAAACATATCTTGGAGCAGTAGTGCCCTACAGGGAGCGAATTTGTGGCTACACACATATTCCCAATAGTACATTGCTGTTCTGTAGTCAAATCTAAACCATTTTGTACTGGTTAAACACATGGGAAAGTATTAGTTGTTTTTTTTCTTCACTTTTATGCCCATTTAAGCAATGGGACACATAGGAACCTAAACTCCCTCACCAGTATCCTGACACAAAACAGTAAAAAATGTGCATAGCCTCATCTGACCCAAAACAACTACAGCTGCCATGTTATTTCTAACTGTACATAACTTTTTTTTAGTACTAGACCACAGGTAGTAATTCCTGCTTTTTTGTGGGCACAATATGCAATGATTCTGTATTTCCTATATTACTTCATGTGCTACTGCATTATGGGGGGGGGGGGGGAAATAAATATTTTGGGCCCACACTATAAACAATGCTTTCATTAAAAGCAAAACATCAAAATGAATTCAGGAAGGTTTCATTCAATATGTGCACACATTTTGTAACTATAGTAATTCTGTTTTTCCTATAGCCTCTTGTAAATTGCTTTGGTTGTCTTTTTCTCTCTTGCCATATTTCTTCCCCGCCTATTTCCAGTTGCTCTGCTTATTTCCTTGTCTGTCTCTACACCCTCCCCCTCCCTGTCTTTCCCCACTATAGCATACCTACCTTGTCACACCTATTTCCTCATGTTATTGCCCCTATCAGGACCTGCACTACAATAAAGGCAGACTAGGTGACAGCCTTAGGGGAGGTTGTGTAAATTTGGTGAAGAACATAAATATTTTTTTAATGTGTATATTTATTTTATTTTTTTTCCTGCCTAACTTGGGCTTCTTAGTAGGGACCATATTTGGTGGCATAATGGCTGTACTCCCTGAAACATAGTGATGCAGAAAGTGCAGGTCAGTCAGAACAGCTAGAAACATCTGGCAAAACTTTAGCAGTCTTTATAAAAGTTGGTGGAGCCAGTGACAGCAGTGGGACTATGACTTTTTTCAGGAATTAGAACTGTAGTGGCTGACCTCATAAAATGACACCACGGACAGTGCGTTACTTGCACAATCTAGCTCTGAATAGTAGATGGGCAAGTGTTTCAGATTTGGCTCAGGGGTTATCAATGGAAATCAGAGTTTCTGTGACAACTCAGACAGTGCAAAGGACATTTGAGAATGTCAACCTCTATGGACAGTGTCCAAAAAAAACCTTGCTTGCTCTTTGGAGAACAAAATAAATTTGTTTGGTTTAGATGGGGTCCAGCAGGTTTGGCATGAACCTGGTTAGGACTACTAAAGTGAATGCAAAGTCCCAACAGTAAAGCACGGAGGTGGGAGTGTGATTATATGGGGCTGCATGAGTGCAAAAGGTGTTGGGGAGATGACATTTATAGATAGCACCATGAATGCCTGTGGATATACCAAAATACTGGCTGACAAGATGACTCCCAGTTTTAAAAAGCTTTGCAGAAGAGGAATATTCCAGCATGATAATGATCCAAAGCATACTGCCAAAATCCCAAAAGAAGAAAAAGGTAAAAATTGACCTGACTTGAATAAAATATATTATTATTATCAGGTATTTGTAGAGCACCAACAGATTCCGCAGCACTATAAACATAGGCGGTACACAGGGTAACATTTATAGGGGTCAAATGGGTAGAGGTCACTGTTATAATCAACTCTTTTATATATATATATATATATATATATATATATATATATATATATATATATATATATTAATATATATATATAATGAAACAATCAAAGGGGATTTGCACTCTCACTTCAAAGTATCTCACCAGGGTGTTAGGAACAACAAAGTTCATATAACAAAAAAGAGATCCGCACTCGCTGGACTTTCCACACAATGGTTTTAATGTGTAAAGTGACGTTTCGGGGATCAAACCAGTTTGAACCCTGAAACATCACTTTACACATTAAAACCCTTGTGTAGAAAGTCCAGTGAGTGCTGATCTCTTTTTTTGTTATATATATAACTTCCGGTCCGGCGAGACCGTCTATCATCACACAGCCAGAAACAGACCCTGTCACTGACAGGTTTTTCAATCCACAGCCATCCACATTACAGAAGAATATCCTGACTTAACAAACTACCTAGACAAAAAATTGTCTTTGCAAGGTAATAGAAACATCCTATATATTTGATCCTGGACTTTTAATTACTGGACAGCATTTAAAGAAACAGGATATCACCTTCATCATTATTTATTGAGATAACATTAACGCACAAATCATACACAGAACGTTTTGGCAAACAGGACATCTGCATACCCATTGCCAATTAACGTTCAACAGCGCACTTCCTTTTGGGACTGTTTAGTAGTTTTTAATGGCCACCTAGGTTGTCTCAAAACATCATTTGGCTTTGCATAAATTATGCACTCCATTTTTCAGTAAACATAGGAGGAATTTTAACCCTCACCACTACTTTGTAAAGGTTTCTACCTATACAAGAAAATTGTACCATACTCCATAGAGGAGAAGTCTACCAACAAGAAGAAAACATTTTGCAATACTCCATAGATGATAAGCTTACTAAAAAGAACGATACCATACTCCACAGGGAAGAAGTACATCACCTTTCACAACAGGGAGGCTCACCACATCCAGCAGAAGGAAAGGTTAACCATACTCCATAGAGAAGAAGCCACCTATACCCACAGGTACTGGAAGAAGGAAGTACCACACTACAAGTGATCACCCAAACGGTAAAACAGCTTTAACACAGATAGGGATTAAATCCCCTCCATGCTTCCAACATACCTCACATGTTTGAGGTTTTAAAAGGTGAGCAATATTCTTTCACACGACACAACAGTGCTTTCATATTGCACCATAATTTGTTTCTTGGTTTTTGTTCTCTCCCTTCTATGAGCGCTGACATCTGAACCCCATACTTCAATCTTTACTTCATATTCCATTGATGATAGTGGAATAATCAGAATTAGCTGCCATTAAAACACATCAGGAGGAACTCTTTTAAGCAGAATAAACATTTGCTACACACACAATGCAAGTTAAAATACCAATTACCAATAGGAGCTCAATCCTATTGGCTGATTGGAACAGCCAATAGGATGAGAGCTGCTCAAATCCTATTGGCTGATTAGAACAGCCAATAGGATTTTAGCGGCTCTAATCCTATTGACTTATTGGAACCTTTCAGCCAATAGGAATGCAAGGGGCGCCATCTTGAATTACATCATTTGCATTCGAGATCCAGTTTACGGCCAAGACCGTATTGAAGAGGAGCTCCTCGCCGGATGTCTTCAGGATGGACCCGCTCCGCGCCGGATGTTTTTCAGGATGAACCCGCTCCGCGCCAGATGGATGAAGATAGAAGAGGCCACATGGATGAAGACTTTGTCGGCTGGATGAAGATAGAAGAGGCCGCACGGATGAAGACTTCTTGCTGGCTGGATGGATCCTTCAAGCGAAACTTCAAAAACTGTAAGTGGATTGTCGGGGGTTAGTGTTAGGTTTATTTAAGGGTTTTTTGGGTGGGTTTTATTTTTAGAGTAGGGTCTGGGCAGGTAAAAGAGCTAAATGCCCTTTTAAGGGCAATGCCCATACAAATGCCCTTTTCAGGGCAATGGGGAGCGTAGGGTTTTTTATATAGGGTTTTTATTTGGGGGGTTTGGTTGGTTGGGTGGTGGGTTTTACTGTTGGGGGGGTGTTTGTATTTTTTTTACAGGTAAAAGAGCTGATTTATTTGGGGCAATGCCCTGCAAAAGGCCCTTTTAAGGGCCATTGGTAGTTTATTGTAGGCTAGGTTTTTTTATTTTGGGTGGCTTTTTAATTTTGATAGGGCTATTAGATTAGGAGTAATTCTTTATTATTTTTGATACTGTCGTTTATTTGTTTTTGCAACTTAGTGTTTGTTTTTGCAACTTAGTGTTTGTTTGTTTTTGTAACTTAGTAATTTTTAATTGTAGATTTAAATAATTTGAGTAGGGTTAGGTTTTTTTTAATATGTAATATAGTTTAATTTAATTCTACAGGTAAGTTTTAATTTATTATAAGATAGGGATGTTGCAATTTTAATGTAAAGTTAGAGGTTGTTAGGTTAAGTGGTTAATAGCTTAATGTAGTTTATGGCGATGTGGGGGGCTGGAGGTTTAGGGGTTAATAGGTTTAGTTAGTGGTAGTGATGTGGGAGGCCATGGATTAATACTTTTATTTAGTTGCGGTGGGGTCCGGGAGCGGCGAATAGGGGTTAATACTTTTATTTAGTTGCAGCGGGGTCCGGGAGCGGCAAAATAGGTGTTAATACTTTTATTTAGTTGTGGCGGGGTCTGGGAGCAAAGGAATAGGGGTTAATACTTTTATTTACTTGCGGTGGGGTCCGGGAGCGGAGGAATAGGGGTTAATACTTTTATTTAGTTGCAGCGGGGTCCGGGAGTGGCGGGATAGGGGTTAAACATTTTAGTATAATGGCGGCGTTTAGTGACAGGGTATAAATAAAGTTGGTAAAAAGCCGAATAGCAGCGAGATCGATGACTGTTAGTTAACAACAGTCCGATGCTCATCGCCCCGTACTTGGTGTGCTGCTTTTTGCTGGCATTTTTCATAAATATGGAGATAGTATTCAGTTCTGCGGCCGCAATGTTAGGCGAGCGTATTGGTGCCGTTAAATGCAACAAAGTTGACGGCTTGATAGATATCCCCCTTAATGTAGACTCCCTCTGGTGCCAGATTCCTGCACTGCAGCTACATTGAAAATGTGCTGAGGTCTCTACTGAGCATGTCAAGCGGTGACATAACTAACCAACTGTACGGTACTGTGGGCTGTTGCAAAACAAAAGCTAATTTATATGGAACAGCCTTAAAATAATACACCTTATAAACTTCAAACTACCAAGGGGCATTAGATCAAGTCAAAAGCCACCAGCATGCTAAGTTTCATGAAAATGCATTCAGTCATATCAGCTGTAGAACTGGACAAAAATCCCCATTATAAGTTAATAAAACATTTTTTTATAAGTTAATAATAGGTTTTTGGTCACTAGTAATAGCTACACAACTGCCAAATTTCAGCACAATTACAGGTTTTGTTTCAATGTTATACAACTTGAAATTTGAAATGTAAACATAAACTTCATTATGTTTAACCCCTTAATGACCACAGCACTTTTCCATTTTCTGTCCGTTTGGGACGAAGGCTATTTTTACATTTTTGCGGTGTTTGTGTTTAGCTGTAATTTTCCTCTTACTCATTTACTGTACCCACACATATTATATACCGTTTTTCTCGCCACTAAATGGACTTTCTAAAGATACCATTATTTTCATCATATCTTATAATTTACTATAAAAAAAATTATAAAATATGAGGAAAAATGAAAAAAAACACACTTTTTCTAACTTTGACCCCCAAAATCTGTTACATATCTACAACCACCAAAAAACACCCATGCTAAATAGTTTCTAAATTTTGTCCTGAATTTAGAAATACCCAATGTTTACATGTTCTTTGCTTTTTTTGCAAGTTATAGGGCCATAAATACAAGTAGCACTTTGCTATTTCCAAACCACTTTTTTCCAAAATTAGCGCTAGTTACATTAGAACACTGATATCTTTCAGGAATCCCTGAATATCCCTTGACATGTATATATTTTTTTTTAGTAGACATCCCAAAGTATTGATCTAGGCCAATTTTGGTATATTTCATACCACCATTTCACCGCCAAATGCGATCAAATACAAAAAATTGTTCACTTTTTCACAAATTTTTTCACAAACTTTCGGTTTCTCACTGAAATTATTTACAAACAACTTGTGCAATTATGGCATAAATGGTTGTAAATTCTTCTCTGGGGTCCCCTTTGTTCAGAAATAGCAGACATATATGGCTTTGGCGTTGCTTTTTGGTAATTAGAAGGCCGCTAAATGCCACTGCGCACCACAAGTGTATTATGCCCAGCAGTTAAGGGGTTAATTAGGGAGCTTTTAGGGAGCTTGTAGGGTTAATTTTAGCTTTAGTGTAGTGTAGTAGACAACCCCAAGTATTGATCTAGGCACATTTTGGTATATTTCATGCCACCATTTCACCGCCAAATGCGATCAAATTGAAAAAAAAAGTTTTAGGTTTCTCACTGAAATAATTTACAAACAGCTTGTGCAATTATGGCACAAATGGTTGTAAATACTTGTCTGGGATCCCCTTTGTTCAGAAATAGCAGACATATATGACTTTGGCATTGCTTGCTGGTAATTAGAAGGCCGCTAAATCCTGCTGCGCCTCACACGTGTATTATGGCTAGCAGTGAAGGGGTTAATTAGGGAGTTTGTAGGGAGCTTGCAGGGTTACTTTTAGCTTTAGTGTAGAGATCAGCCTCCCACCTGACACATCCCACCCCCTGATCCCTCCCAAACAGCTCCCTTCCCTCCCCCACCCCACAATTGTCCCCGCCATCTTAAGTACTGGCAGAAAGTCTGCCAGTACTAAAATAAAAGGGTTTTTTTTTAAAAAAAAATAAAAATTTTTTAGCATATTTACATATGCTACTGTGTAGGATCCCCCCTTAGCCCCCAACCTCCCTGATCCCCCCAAAACCGTTCTCTAACCCTTCCCTCTGCCTCATTGGGGGCCATCTTGGGTACTGGCAGCTGTCTGCCAGTACCCAGTTTGCAAAAAAAAAGTGCTTTTTTTTTGTTTGTTTGTTTGTTTTCTGTTGTGTAGCTTCCCCCCCCACACAGACAAACCCCCACCACCTTGCTGATCTTTTTTTTTTTTAAACTTTTTAGCCATTTTTTAAAAAATTTAACATTTTTTATTATTGGATTTTCTGTAGCATAGCGGTTCCCACCCGCTCCCTCCCCGTGCACGCGCCTGCCCCCGCCCCCCCCGTGCACGCGCGCGCGTCCGTGCGCGCCCCCGGCCATCCCCGCCCACGATCCCGCCCCCCCTCCACATCAGCAGGGCCATCGATGGCCGCCACCCGCCTCCCGGTCCGGCTCCCACCCACCAACGCAGTGATCCACCGATCTCCGGTGCAGAGAGGGCCACAGAGTGGCTCTCTGCACCGGATGGCTTAAAAAGGTTATTGCAGGATGCCTCCATATCGAGGCATCACTGCAATAACTGGAAAGCAGCTGGAAGCGAGCGGGATCGCTTCCAGCTGCTTTCCACACTGAGGACGTGCAGGGTACGTCCTCAGGCGTTAACTTCCTTTTTTTTGAGGACGTACCCTGCACGTCCTCGGTCGTTAAGGGGTTAAATGTAAGTTTACATATATACACATACATATACACAGGCCGATATACACATACATACACACAGGCCGATATATACATACATACACACAGGCCGATATACACATACATACACACAGGCCGATATACACAATGCATACACACAGGCCGATATACACAATGCATACACACAGGCCGATATACACATACATACACACAGGCCGATATACACAATGCATACACACAGGCCGATATACACAATGCATACACACAGGCCGATATACACATACATACACACAGGCCGATATACACATACATACACACAGGCCGATATACACAATGCATACACACAGGCCGATATACACATACATACACACAGGCCAATATACACATACATACACACAGGCTGATATACACATACATACACACAGGCTGATATACACATACATACACACAGGCCGATATACACATACATACACACAGGCCGATATACACATACATACACACAGGCCGATATACACATACATACACACAGGCCGATATACACATACATACACACAGGCCGATATATACATACATACACACAGGCCGATATACACATACATACACACAGGCCGATATACACATACATACACACAGGCCGATATACACATACATACACACAGGCTGATATACACATACATACACACAGGCCGATATACACAATGCATACACACAGGCCGATATACACATACATACACACAGGCCGATATACACATACATACACACAGGCTGATATACACATACATACACACAGGCCGATATACACATACATACACACAGGCCGATATACACAATGCAAACACACACACATATATATATATATATATATATATATATATATATATACACATATTTAGCAGGGAAAAACACTCTCACTTAGTCCAACAACTGCCAGGGTGCTAGTGGATGATATGAATACAGCAAACAAAAAATGTGCACTCTCTGGTCTTTCCAAAACAACTTTTACTGTGAAAGTGACGTTTCGGGAACAAAGTATCTGAGGTCTGATGAAGGGGACGTTACTTTTCACAGTAAAAGTTGTTTTGGAAAGACCAAAGAGTGCACGTTTTTTGTTTGCTGTATGTATGTATATATACAGAGTATATATATATATATATATATATATATATATATATATATATATATATATATATATATATATATATATATATATATATATATATATATATAAATATATATATATATATATATATATATATATATATATATATATGCAATACCTTGCCAAATTGTTAGGCTCATTGATCAAAAATCATAATTTTTATATTAATTTTATATTTATTCTTAATAGTGTTGAATACTTTTTTAGTTTTGTAACCATTTCTTATTCCATGTTATATTGGCAACATCTGCAATACATATTTACGTGTAATTTGATGTAATGTCACTAAAATATCTGGGGGATACTAAACCCAAATTTATTTTAGCACCCCGGTAGCACTTGCTGATTGGTGGCTATATTTAGCCACCAATCAACAAGCGCTACCCAGGTCTGAACCAAAAATGGGCCAGCTCTTAAGCTTACATTCCTGCTTTTTCAAATAAAGATAGCAAGAGAATGAAGAAAATTTGATAATAGGAGTAAATTAGAAAGTTGCATAAAATTGCATGTTGTATCTGAATCACGAAAGACAAAATTTGGGTTTAATGTCCCTTTAAAGAAAGTGAGGGGGGAAGGAAAAAAAAGAAGAAAAGAGAAGAAAAGAAGGAAATAATTTGTTTTTGTCTCTGAAGCAATATATATATTTTAGCATTTATCTTTTATACATATTTTTTGCTACAATTGAGACCCAATTATAAACTTTTTTCTTCCCCATATGTCCTTAGAATGATTATTATTATTATACTTTACTTATGAAGCGCCAACATATTCCGCAGCGCTGTCCATGGATACAATTCATGTAAATAAAACAATGATATCAAACTTGTAAGAGACAAGACAAAATTTTACAAACACATACAGGAGGAATTGAGGGCCCTATTCCCATGGGGAATCTAGAAGAATGATAAAGCTATATTCCCTAACTTGGTATATAATAAGGGATCCTAATAAACTAGTCTATTGTTTATATGAAGGTGTAGAATGGGTTAATTTTAACGTTGTAATGTGATTGGTTAGAGTAGCACAATTGTTAGTTATATAAGGTCATGTAATTCATTTGTTACGCAGCCCTGATGAAGTGCCGATGAGGCAGGAAATATGTCAGTTGCTAAATTCTTTTAGCAGTGCCCTTGATGTGTTTTTATTTTTAGTATCCAATAAAATGGATGTTTTAACCAGGTTATTTCTTCCTCTCCTCTTTTGCAAAACCTGAATATGCTGAACTTTTAATACTTTTGCTATTGTTTGTCTAGGGGTGTGTTGGAGAGCCCCAGCAGCATCGGCTACAATCTGATACCATACTGACTGAGTTGGCACCAAAGTGAGGCTGGACGATCGTACTGGATCCGTTTACACACCGTGATCATTGTGGGACATTGTTTATGATGCACTGCTGTAGTGCCGTGATCAAGCCGGCATAAAACTGAAACAGCTTCTACTGGATCCATTATACATTAAGACCGCGGTGATATATATGCCTGAGTACAGATTATTTCTATTTAACTGACCGTGACATAAATAGGCTGCATGTTTTATGTTACCTAATACACTAACATACTTTCATTCTATTAATAATGAATTAATATTTTCTCCACCATAGAGTGTTACAAGTGTTGTATATCAAAGTTATCCCATAATTATTGCTACCATGGCTATTTTTGATGACACTACTAGAAGAGAAAGATTTAACAAATTATTTAGGGGCACAGAAACAGATGTTGATCCGAAAGTTGATTTGGGTTCCCTGTTCTCAAGAAAAGAAAAGTTACACATAAAAGAAATGAAACTATGGTGGGACATTGAATTTCTTGAATTATATACTAAGGAGAAAAAAAAAAGTACTGAGGGGATTCAGGATGAAAAGATCCCCTGCTTTTCATGATAAATTATCTTAATTTATGGTGGACTAGAATTAGACTCTCCCTGAATGCTCTCTAATACTAATGGGAAAGCTGGTTAGATTTAAACGGGAACAGAAAGAAGCAGTTCTGGCTGAGATTGAACAAGTACAACAGTTACTGGAAAATTTTAAAGGGGAAGCAAATTTTCCAGTTTTCCAGAAAAAGCTAGATGATACCTTGGACAAACTGGGGACTAAACTATCTTATATCAAATATAAAAAGTATGAGAGGGACTGTAAAAATAATGAATTGGGAGTGATTTAAAATTGGAATACAGCAAAGAGAACACAAAAAAAGAAAATAGGAAAAACAAAACCAATAAATCTAAAAGACTTACTTTTTCAAGCTTTGAAAGTTCCATTTCCACTTACAATTCTAGAGCCATCTCATCAAAAGCCCACAAATCTACTTCCACCCACATTAGATCACAAGAACGTTGGGTAGAAGAATTAGGAGCTAGACCAAAAAACTCTGAGATGAACAGAAAGATAATTCAAGAAAAATCAAAAGAGGTGGATCCAGAAAAAATTGTTGCTAAGATACCTGAGCCATCAGAATCAAAAGAAGAAAAAAAAATACCAAAAATTAAAAATCATTAACCTCTCTTCTATTCACATTAGTGACTTTGAACAGAATGTTCTTTCGAAAGGTTTAGGTTTTTCCCCTTCACAGGACTTTAACTTGTTTAATTCTATTTTACATATTAATACATTTGTTTGTAAAAAAACACTTTAAGGACCTGAATCACCCATCTACTGTTAAATCAGATCCTTCAGATAGCTCTAAAAGTTAGGTTTGGAAGAGAAATGGAACTTTGAAGAGCTGTGTAATACAGTATTATAATGTTGTTTACATAATGAGTCTGAGAGTAACAGTGTTAGAACTTATCAACAGCCTACTAAACAATCTAATTCTAGTTCATCCAATTCATGTACGAAAAGATATTATAGAAGTTTTCCACTCAATAATTGAACAGGATCTTATGCATCTCTTTGAACAAATATATAAGAGGGGGAAAACACATAATAATTTGAATAGAAATAAACTACGAGCTTTAGATAAAATCAAAAATAATCCAGATCTAGTGGTTGTTGACTCAGATAAAGGGGGCTCAATAGTGATTCTTAATAAACAACAATATTTGGATGAAGTCTATAGACAACTAGGTGACATAGAAACATATAAAAAAATGACGTTCAATCCCACTAAGACATTTCTTAATGAACTGAGAGACCTACTGGGTGTAGGAGTGGAAAATTCCATCCTATCTAAGAAAATAAGTGATTATCTTTTCATTGAGTTTTCAAGAATCACCCTTTTCAAGCATCTGCCAAAAGTGCACAAATCACTTACCAATCCCCCAGGCAAACCAATTATTTAAGCTATTGTGTCCCTGGGGGAGAGATTATGACAATGGGTTGATGCTCATTTGCAACCTGTGGTACAGATTGTACCTGGATTTTTAAGAGACACGAAATATCTATTATGACTTCTAGAACATATTTGAGTGGAAGGAGGAGTACATACTGTATTTGTTACTATAGATGTTTTGTCTCTTTATTCATGTATTCCAAATGATTTGGGTATAACAGGAACTTAAAGGATGCTTGAAAGATACTAGATCCTAGTCTCATTTCTTATATTTTGGAGGCTATAAGATTCCTATTGGACCATCACAATTTTTTATCCAACAAAGAGCGACTGTGATGGGGGCGAAATTTGCCCCATCATATATAAATATTTACCTAGCAGACTATAAAAATGTATCATTGTTTGGTGAGAGCAATTTATTTAGAAAAAACATTACATTTTATACACGCTGCATAGATGATATGCTCCTGATCTGAGATGGTTCTGCTGAATCTTTGGATAATTTTCTAGAACATTTAAATAACAACAATGGTAATTTGAGATTTACATGTAATCTTTTACAGGAAAGAGATAACGGACAATACAATCTTGAGAGCAGATTCTTCTCACCCCTTTCATCTAAAAATGGATATACCTAAAGGCCAATATATATATACGATTAAGAAGAAACTGTATGAGTCTACATAGTTACTGAATTTCAGCCAATGAACTTACGGTACGATCCAGCAGTACTAAACAATCTAAACAGATATCTGAAGTTGATAGAGAAAGTTTATTGACAGATAAAAACAAAAATTATGTAAAAAAGGGAAGGTTTAAATGTTATTACTTCATATATAAAACAATTTGGAGAAATATGTAACATCATAAAAAAAAGGTTGCCTATCCTAGAAAGAGATAACAATTTACAAGGAGTATGTAGCCAATGTAACTTTATCTCACGGAAATCTAAAACTATTAGAGATATAGTAAGAAAGAATTTTAGTGAACGAATCTCCAATACTAGAGGTAATAATAATCGTCTCTCGTTGAAACCAAGTTTCTTTAGATGTGGGGAAATACCCTGCAAATGTTGCAGTTATGCAAAAATCGGTAATACATTTGTATCTGCACAGACTGGGGTAACATACAACATACGAAAATGAATTAATTGTAATTCAACCTATGTTGTATACCTAATCTCTTGCAACATTTGTAATTTTCAATATGTAGGGCTCACCTGAAAGATAGGATTAGGGAATATTTGCTATCCCTAGAGGCAGAAATTCCTAGGACCCCTGTGGCTAAACATTTTGCTAGACATTGAAAATAATGTCTTTAGCTTTCAAGGAATTAAACATGTTTTTGAATGTTTTTTTACACATACAAAAGTCACCAAATTGTAGCCATCCAAATGATAGTAACAAAACAAAGGCGCCCTCCACAGGCTATCATAGAGGATAGATGATCACCAGGGTCTGCTCTTCTTAAAATGGATGGAACATATATTCCCTAATCTATGATAACTCCACCATTGTTGGATGACCTGTTAGATATGACCAACTTTAGTTTGCTTGTACAATTTGGGTATATGTATTTACTTGAGTGATATATAGATTATTTGTATTGGTTTTTTTCTTTCTTTATCTCTATGTATCCTTACTAGCTTTGTTATCTGTGAGTGGCTACAGAAACGCTCTGATGTGTAACGTAATTATGACAACGCTCTGTTTTCTGTAACCAAAGAGCGCTTGTATAGGTTTCTTTTTGTTTATTTGGGAATTTTCAAGTTTTTACATAGGGGTTAAATATATTATGTTAGTACTGTGAATATGAACACATTGGGTACTAGTGCATGATGTTGCAATTGGTGTTTAGTGCTAAGTATAATCTCGTTATGTTGTATGTGACTCCGTCTTGCGATTACTGATTGGTCTGGGCTAAGATACGTCATGACCTGAGGCACGCGTTGTCATGACAACCTTGTACTTACGGGATTGAGAGCGTGCATTTGTTTACCTTTCTCCAGCTGACAGATCGCAGGGCGGATTTATAAGAAGGATAGTAACACGGAATGTATCCTCTATTATTTATCAAGGAGACAGCTTTTATAATTATTATTATATGGTAGTGATCTCGTTACAGGGGGCACTTTAAGGGCTGATATTATTTGATATGTTTGTACACCACATCCTGGCATGAGGATGTTTTGATTGTGGAATATGTTTTCTATGTTTAGAGTTATTTGTCTGACATAGGTGCTTACATATGGGCATTTAATACCACCTACTATGCATTTAGGTTTTCAAATAGAAAAATGTTTTTTTTTGTTTAAGTCATCACATTTAATACCACCTACTATGCATTTAGGTTTTCAAATAGAAAAATGTTTTTTTTTTGTTTAAGTCATCACATTTAATACCACCTACTATGCATTTAGGTTTTCAAATAGAAAAATTGTTTGTTTTTTGTTTAAGTCATCACATTATAAACAGCTGCAGCTTGCCAGTGATTAGATCATGTGACTTAATTTTAACATATGCATGTAATGTGTTTTTAATCAATGTATAATGTTTGTGCTTTATATATATAGTGTGTATTTTGTATAGCTCACTTACCACTGCCTGATGAAAAGGTGCCACTTGCATCTTGAAACGCGTAGCAGAATATCTTGTATTGTTTTTATACAATTTTTAATAAAATATATTACTTGTCTTGCGATATTTTGTTTTATTTTTATTTGGGTTGTGAGCTTTTTTGGGGGGTTTCATACCCTCTATTGGACTGTGGATCCTGTATTCTGGAGTGAGTCAGCTGGTAGACTCTGATATACCAGCTTGCACTACTTGCACTGTATTATAGTGCGCAGAATATGTGAGTATCCAATTACAGTGGGGACCTAATATTGGGGTTTTGAAAGCTTTAGTTACCATCTGCACTATTGGAGTCTTTCTGTTCCCCTCCCTATCTTCTGTCCTTATATCTCAGACTAGAGAGTACATCGAATCCGGTGGGAGCTAGCTGGTGAGTTCTGAATACTCCAGCCTGCATGAATAGCACTGTATTATAGTGTGCTCCTTCTGTGAGTACCTATTCATAAGCAAGGGGTTCATTTCTGGGAAAGAAAACACGTTTTGTTTTAACACACTGCACCATTGGAGAGCCTTCTTCCTTCTTGTTTTTTTACACATACTACACATAAACATAAAATATAAAGCTATCCTTCACAAACATACTTTATTAAACAAATAATTGTATTTTTATTTTTTATAAGAATGAGTTATACGAGGGGAATAGAGAAGAACACAAACAGAAAGAAAAATAGTGACAGTGACAGGAATACAAACAAGAATAAAGATAGTGACAGGAACACAAACAGGATTCAGGAAGATAGTGACAGTGACATGGACACAAATAGGAAGAAAGATATTGACAGTGACAGGGACACAAACAAGAAGAAAGATAGTGACAGGGACACAAACAGGAAGATAATAGTGACAGGGACACAAACAGGGGGAAAGATAGTGACAGGGACACAAACAGTAAGAAAATAGTGACAAGGACACAAACAGGGGGAAAGATAGTGACAGAGACACAAACAGGAAGAAAGATAGTGACAGGGACACAAACAGGAGGAAATATCTTGACAGCGACAGGGACACAAACATGAAGAAAAATAGTGGCATTGACATGGACACAAATAGTAGGAACGGTAGTGACAGTGACAGGGATATAAACAGGAAGAAATATAGTGACAGTGACAGGAAGACAAATAGGAGGAGAGGTTGTGACAAGGAGAAAGAGGAGAAAGACAAGAGGCGGGCTAGTAACAGGCAGACAGACAAAGGGAGTCACAGGGAGAGTGAAAAACATAATATGAGGAGAGATAGGAGCGTCAGGGTTTGCTGGTATGAAGAGCAATAATGCTGTCATGAGATGCAGGACACAGCATAGAAGGTACAACGCTATTTTATTGCAGCGCATAGAAGTATACAGCTTGTACAACACATCTAACTTGGTAACTGCCACATAGACAATAACGGCCCTAAACCACACCCCCATCCGGTGACGTCACTTCCTACTCTCATCACATCTTCCCATCTTCCCCCTTTTTCAAAGGACAAAGCATACATTTTTATTTTTTTTTAATACATCAAATAACAAGGTATACAAGAAGCATACAGAAATAGTTTTGTTTAGTATACAACAAATAACAAGTTAAAGAGAATATATATAAACAACATGAAATACAATCCTGACTTGAACATCGGGGTAGACTACCCTAGTCCACAGTGACCATGGGATTATTCTGCCAATACTTCCGGTCACTGCTCTAACTAGTGCTAATCCTGATATCGGGCTGGAAGTTTCACCACCCTTCCACTTGATGTCATTTTACATGAACTGTGCTCTGATACAGAAGAAGGTGATTGAGAGTCTGCTGGAAGCAGAGAAGTATCCCCGCTGTGATCTTGCTGAGGGGAAAGCACCCCTCTTAAAACAGGGGATCCCACCGGCAGTGGTACTGAGGCATCAAGTCCCAAACTCTCAGGTACTGGCTGAAGATGTCTTTGATTTCGACGTGTGACTGTCCCTCCATCAGTAAGGACTACATAAGACCTTGGTTCTGGAGAGCGTCCAATTACCGTAGCAGGCGTCTTCCATTTCTTCTCATAATCCAGTTTAACTCTGACACTTTGCCCCACATTCAGCTCCTGCAAGGGCCTCACAGAGCGTTTCCTGTCGTAGAAAAATCGATAGCCCCTTTTAGCCTCTTCATCCCTCTTAAGGACCTCGTCCCGAGAACAGAGCTAGTTGGCTGGAAGACAACCACAGAGGGTAAAGTGGTGCGAATCTGACGTCCTTGCATCAGCTGTGCCAGGATAAAACCTGTGGCTTGAATGAGAGTCGCCCTATAGACCAAGAGGGCTAGGTACGGCTCAGATTGCTTCAAAATGAACTTTGTTGTTTGAACTGCCCTTTCAGCCATTCCATTGGCCTGTGGGTAATGTGGACTCGATGTAGAATGGACGAAATTATATTCACTGCTGAAAGATCTGAACTCCGTGGAAGCAAACTGCATTCCGTTATCACTCACTAACTCTATTGGTATGCCCCACCGGGCGAACAAGCTCTTGAGACGAGTGATAACGGCTTGACTTGTGATCTCATTAAAGGGTGCAATCTCCAAATACCTGGAATAGTAGTCAATTATGACTAGGTACATTTTTCCGAGCAGTTCGCACAAATCAGCAGCTATTTTCTGCCACAGGCCTGCAGGCAGCGGAGTAGAAATCAAGGGCTCCCTTCTCTGAGTAGACCGGCGTTCCCGGCAAAAGGCACATTTTGACACATGGCTTGCGATGTCAGAACTGATCCCAGGCCACCATACTGCTGTAGCTGCCCTTTCTCTGCACTTTGTAATGCCCAAGTAGCCATCATGAATCCTGCTTAACATCTCCTGCCTCATGCTAACAGGAATAACAATGCGGTCCTTGAACAGCACCAACCCATCCAGCTCCATGAGCTGAGACCTTTCTGACTGGTAAGAACTTAAACACATCCAGGCTGCCCGGATTTGGATGCCAGAAGTGAATCTACATACACTTTCACATCTGATTCCGTTGAAGATTCTTCAGCAGCAGCCAGCGGAAGCCTGGAAAGTGTATCTGCCACTACCAGTTGTTTCCCCGGCACATACACTGCCTGAACGTTGAACCTGAGCAGCCTCATCAGAAGTCTCTGGCATCTTAGGGGTGTTTTGTCAATATCATAGGAGTTGATTAGAGGGACTAGCGATTAATGGTCAGTCTCCAGACTAAATTTCTCTAAACCCACTAGGTAACGCTGGAAGCGCTCACAGGCCCAAACTGCAGCCAGGCACTCTTTCTCAATTTGGGCGTATTTCGACTCAGCAGCCATCAGTGTATGGGAACAGTAGGCGATGGGCTGTAGTTTGTTCTCATTCAACTGCAGGAGGGTGGCCCCTAACCCACTGCTCGCATCAGCACTAACCACAGTCTTCTTAGAAGGGTCGTAGAACCCCAACACTGGGGCAGGCTCCAGCAGGGACTTGACCTGCACAAAAGATTCTTCCTGTGAAGGATCCCAGACCCAGGCAACATCTTTCTTTAGCAACTCTGTGATAGGGTGTAGTATTGTGGATAAATCTGGAAGGAACCTGCCCACATATTTCACAAGGCCCAATATTTGTCTCAGCTCATGTACATCAGAAGGATTTTTCATCTGTTCAATAGCAAGGATTTTATCAGGGTCCGGCTTGATGCCGGCCCCATTGATAATATGCCCAAAGTAACTCAGCCTTCCTAAAATGGCATTTCTCCTTATTTAAGGACTCTCTAATGGTCGGACTCTCTAATGGTCTGCAGCACACAGCTCAATCACTGATCTTGTTCTTCCAATGTAGACCCGTACACCAAAATGTCGTCCATGACGACTGCCATGCCCTTGTGGTCCCTTAGGAGAGAACTCATCTCTCTTTGAAAGATTTCAGGAACAGAGGATATTCCGAAGGGGAGTCTGCAGAAGCAAAACTGACCTACCGGTGTAATGAAGGTAGTCAGTTTGCAGCACTTTGGATCTAGAGGTATCCTCCAGAAGTGGCTGGAAGCATCCAGTGTAGAGAAGAACTTTGCCTCAGCCAATTTCGGAGATATGTCTTCAAGTGCCGGCAGCACATATCTCTCTCTCTTTACCGCCTCATTCAGCCTTTTCAAGTCTACACAGATGTCTACCTTCCCGTTTTTCTTCGCAACAGGCACAATGGGGGCACACCAGTCAGTTGCTTCAGCAACCTCTTCAATAACTCCCATATTCTTCATACGAAGTTCCTTCTCCACTTGAGGCATGAGCGGGAATGGAATTCTATGAGGAGTGGTAATGCTGTATGAGACTGCATCACCTTTAAGTGATATTCGGACTGGGTTGCAATTCAGTAGGCCCAATTCACCAAACATATCTTCTGAGATCTCATTCACTCTGACAACCAGGCCCAAACCACAGGCTGCTTTTTTGCTCAATAGGTTGTTAACACAATTTCCTCTGCTTGTACTCACAGCTGGCAAGAAATTTCCCCGCACAATTGATGCGGCCACCAGGACTATGAACTTTTGTTGTAACTTTCGCCAGCTGAGGCTGTCGAGGCAGTTTTATAAATGCTGCAAGGGACATAACAGTGATGTCTGCTCCTGTGTCAATCTTAAAGGCAACTTTGGCTCCCATTACAGTAAGAATAACACACCAATCTTCATCTGAACCAGACCGTTCAACAACAGACCCTACAAAGGACACTTCTTGACCCTCCTGGTCACTATCCACCTGCATCTCCTTAATGTATTCAGTGTTACACACCACTTCAAAATGGCCCATTCGGTTACATTTTCTACATCTTTTGTCTTTAGCAGGGCATACAACACTCTGATCATGGGTACGGTTACATCGCGTGCAGCGAGCATGCTGCGCCTATCCGCTTCTGGGCCTGTTGCTCTTGGTCTACCGCTCACACTGTGCCTTTCACTAGCAGCTCTCCTGAACTGCTGCACTTCATCCACAATACTCTCCGACCTCAGATCAGCACTTTGCTTTTTCACCAGTTCACTCTGGCGGGCCATCCTAATAGCCCCATCCAATGTTAAATCAGCCTCCAACTGTAGCTTCAGTGAGACTTCAGCATCTGCAATTCCTATGACTATTCTGTCTCTGATTTGCTCCTCTTTAGCAGCACCAAACTCACAGAATTCAGCTAGTTCATACAGGCTGCGCACAAACGACTCCACAGATTCTCCCACACACTGAGCACGTTTGTGAAAACAAGCCCTCTCGTGAATTACATTTCTTTTGGGCACAAAGTGAGCACTGAGTTTGTTCATAACTATTTCAAAGTCAAATTCTTCCACTTCTTGTAAAGTAAAGGCATTGAACACTGGCTCAACATCTTTTCCCATAGAGTATAAAAGAGAATTAACTTGTACTTCACCACTCTCCTTGTCCAGCTTGGAAGCAATCCTGAAGCGTTGAAACCGTTGACGCCATGTGGGCCAAGCTGCAGGCTGAGAGAAATCAAAAGGCTCAGGTGAGGTAAACTTCGACATCGTCATTAATCAGGAAACAGAAGCGCAGGCAAGTACTTCTGACACCATGTCAGGAGATGCAGTACACAGCATAGAAGGTACAACGCTATTTTATTGAAGAGCATAGAAGTATGCAGCTTGACAGCAGTATACAACACATCTAACTTGGTAACTGCCACATAGACAATAATGGCCCTAAACCACGCCCCCATCCGGTGATGTCACTTCCCACTCTCATCACACATGCAAAAATCATATTGCAATGTAGGTGTCTCACTTCCAGAATGGCGCTTAGTGCAAGATTACAAGTGAAGCAGCAGTTACCGCTCCTGCTCAAGTGTAAACTTAGCTAGAAGTTAACATTTGTGAGTTAACCAGAGGATATTAAGTTTGCAATATCATAGTAACCCCATTGAATTTAATGGAGCAGCAATGTTAAAAAAAACAAACACCTACACTCACTGGTTAACCCCCATTGCAATAAGCCCACTAAACCACCACCCCATCACAAACTACCCCGTTAAACTGTTAACCCCAAAACCACCACACACCCTACCATTACAAACTCCCTAAACTATTAACCACTAAACTACCACACACCCCACCGTAAAAAACCCTATGCTATTAACCCCTAAACCGTCATTACCCCATCACAAACTACCTCCTAACCACTACAACCCTGATTGCAAAATACCCCCTAACCTATTAACCCATAACCCCACAACCCACAATTGCAAACTACCCCCTAACCATCACAACCCCCCAAAGCAAAATACTCCCAAACCTCCCAACAGCTAACCCCCAAGACCTCTCACCTAAAACAACCTAAGTTACAAAAGAGCTGTGATTACTTCAGGGCAATGCCTAAAAAATGCCCTTCTCAGGGCAATATTTAGGTTAGTTTTTAAAAGATATTTTGGGTGGGGGGAGTAGGGGGTAACTTTGGTTTTAGTATAGGTTTTTTTTTAGGCAAAAGAGCTGATTACTTCACCTAGAGCACTGCCTGACAAATGCCCTTTTAGGGCAATTATTAGACTAGGTTTTAGTTTTAGTATAGAGATTTTTTAGGAGAGATTTGTTTTTTTAAGGGGACTTTAGTTTTAGGATAGGGCTTGTACTGTTTTTTTTTTTTTTGGTAATGCTAGTGTTTTTTTTAATTTTTTTTTGTAACTTAGGGGGTCTAAGTATAGGGGTCTTGGGTGGGTTAGCTGTTGGGAGGTTAGGGGGTATTTTGTATGTGGGTGTTGTGGCGGTTAGGGGGTAGATTGCGATGGGGGTTGTGGCAGTAAGTGGGTTAATAGGTTAAGGGAAGTTTGTAATGGGGTTGTGGCAGTTAGGGGGTTAATAGGTTAGGGGGTAGTTTGCAATTGGGGTAATGGCAGTTTAGGGTTTAATAGTGTAGGGAGTTTATTGTGATGGAGGTTGTGGCGGTTAAGGGATTAAGAAGTTAGGTGGTAGTTTGCAATGGGGTAATTGTGGTTTAGGGTTTTTTAGTGTAGGGAGTTTATTGCGGTGGGTGTGTGGCAGTTTAGGGGTTAATAGTGTAGGGAGTTTATTGCGATGGGAGGTGTGGCAATTTAGGGGTTAATAGTGTAGCTGGGTAATTTGCAATGGGGGTGTGGTGGTATAAAGGTTAATAGTGTAGAAGGGTAATTTGCAAAGGGGGAATGGCTGTTTAGGGGATAATAGTGTAAGGAGTTTATTGCAATGGGGGTGTGGAGGTAATAGTGTAGCGCGGCAATTTGCGATGAGGTGTGTGGTGGTTTAGGGGTTTATAGTCTAGGGGATGGATAATGTAGGTGGAAAACATTTTTTTTAGGTGTTTAGTGCAACATTTTTTTTCGGCACAAACACTTTTTTCAAATTTTCAAGTTGCATAGAAAGTTTGAGAGTAAAATGCGATTGTATTTATTTTCAACCTCTAATATGAGCTTTTTGCGCTCAACGCGGCCCATTATATGTTTTAATGTACTAAAACAATGCCCCAGATTGCAGAACAAATGGTACATAATGCAAAAAGAAGACAAAACAATCTGGATTTTAGACAGACATTATTGTGCTTGGTAAACATATTTTAATATCACATTGAAAAATAAAACACTCAATTGTTGCAGATAAATAATTGTTTATAATTTAAGGATCCTTTATTTGTTTCTCTAAACCAGTGGTTTACAAAGTGTGAGGCTGGCTATCCAGTGGGGGGGGGGCTCTAGAGCTCATAAGGGGATGCGCGGGAGCAATGACACAAGCTACACCTGACTTTGGCCAAACATAGAACAGAGTTTAAGAGCCGACAATAACGCTTGCCATGTCATGGTGGAATAAGAAAACAGGGAGGGATATAGGTGGAAGAAAAGCACTGAGGACAGCTTTATGTTTATCTTGAGCAATAACCTCTGGTTAATAACTTAATACAGGAGTAACAGTGCAAATTGAAACATAAGTGAAGCTCATTTTCGTTGAGCAGTTGTGTGTCAACCTTCCATCAGATGTAAATTGGCCAAATTAAAAATAAATAAATAAATTATTATGATTTTCTTTCAAGAGAAAAATAAAGTAACATAGATTATGGGGGAGCTGCTTAATACATTTTGTCAGAGGGGAGGCCCACTGTCTAAGACTTTGAAAACCACTGCTCTAATCTGATCCAGATAGGGAGTTATTCAATCGTAAACTTATAAAATATAGTTATAATTGTAGCACTTTTTTGTCTCCTTCCCCTTTATAGCATTTACTGGTGGGCTGGGGAGCAAAGTGAAATACAAACACAACAATGTTTTTTCCCCATAAAATGTCCACCTTCCTCCATGATGACATTCCCAAGTTTAACAAAAAGGGAGAGTACTTGATAATTGCTTCAAAATGAAAGGAGCCAATAAAAGAAAATCACCATAATTATATATAAATTTCCTATGCTCAGTTAGAAAAAAACGTCCTGTTTTGTTGCCTTACCTTTTAACACATTCACCAATGGGCAATACCAAAGCAATATAAAATAAAAGGTGAGTTAACAAAAAAACTAGTTAAAAAATATAGAAAAAATGCTAAAAGTGGTGAAACGCACCAGTAAATAGGTGAACCACAACAAATGAGCGATTTTAGCATTATTTTGAAACAAGACATAGGGATTCAAAGCATTGAAACAGATTTATACAATGTTTTACGACATAATTAGCATTTTTAATAAAAAAAAGCCTTACAAATGCAAAGGCACAAAAATAATATATGGAATTCCTGTTTATTAGTGTTTAACCAATGGAAGGTTATTTTAATGTGCTGTGATTGGGGGATCTAGTGAGTACATGGCGGATAAGTGTTTCTCTCCAAAACGCGCCAGCAACACATCTTTTTGACAGCAATTTAAAAGGTTATTGATATATTTCAATCCATTGTGGACTGTTCTGTTTTATGAAAATAGTCTGTCACATATTCTACTATGACTGTCCTTGAAATATTTCCGTCCAACGAGATGTGTCCATAAATATAGTTGAAGTGCAGTGGTACATCCAGCGGCTGGGGAGAGATCCTTCACGGGACCACACATCTGTATTGCAGTCATATGACTCCATTTCCACGCTGTACTCATGCGCCATGCCGTACCAGTGCCCTCCTGTTACATACAGCCGGGACCCTACAGCCGTCATACCTCCATTTTCATGAAGCGTGTGGAGTAGTTGCACCTGATGAAAAATTAGTAAACAAAGATAAAATGTGCCTCTATTCAATACAAAAATGATGCCCAAAAGAGATTATTATCAACACATTTCCTACTTTATTTTACAATCTTTATTTTTCATTTATCTTTTAAACTATCCTGGTTTATGATTTTCTTCCAAGATACAGGGCCAGATTACAAGTGGAATGCAAGTGATATTGGGCTTTCGCAATTGTTTGCACGCAGATTAAATTGAAAGTAAACTTGATCATGTGAGCGCAATCGCTATTTACACTAGAATGATTATCACAATCTCAGAGCTGTGGTTAACTGTTTCGCGAAAATAAAAAGTGTCACAAAACACATCAAAAATACATTACAAGGTACAGTTACACTCATAATAACACTGTCTAATATAAATTATTACAAAAAATATTGCACAAAAAAGTTATAAGGGCTCAAAGATGCGAGATCTCATGTGTTAGAAAAAAAAAAAGACAGGCAAAGGACTTTAACATTGAGATACACACATATACATGTCTAAAGATGTGTGTGTGTGTGTGTATATATATATATATATATATATATATATACATACAGATCTTGTCACAGCAAGATCTATGTCTCCTTCCAAGTTATATCTTTAAGTTGGGTAATCAAATGGGCACTATCCCTTATATAGCCTGGTAAGGCCAACATAATCAGACTAAGATTTTTCAAAGATGTGTGGATCAATTCAATCCAAAATCATTGGATCCAGAACATTGTTTCTCAAGGGTACAGAATAGGTTTCAAAGTAAGACCGCCTTTGAGAAACGTTACATTAAAGGTAACACTGAAAATCCTACCAAGTGCATCCTTTATTTGCTGATACTATATATATATATATATTAAAATCTTTATTTCAAACTCATAAGTCGACGTTTTCGGCCCCATGTTAGGCTTTTTTGACAAAATGTTCTAAAAAAACAAATAAAAGGAACACTTTAAAATCATACACTACCCATATACCTTGTACAATGGTGACAACCCACCACCCCACATTAATAGATGAGACATGACGTGCATTAAAACAAATAAACATATAATACGAAGAATATGAGAAATACTAACAAATCGCACATAACAAAAACATAGTGGAACCAGAAGAACTGGGATCTAACAGGGTTCCCAAGGTAAACTAAAATCAGCATACTGTAGTAATTATATTACGAATACAAAGCCAACCAAAAGTAGCAATACAGAGAAAGGCATACTCAACTGGATACATCCATATTGAGGCAATGTCAGACATAAGACAATATCTATATTACTATTCTCCACGTTCCAAATGAGCCCATATAGCAAAGAATCAAAATGAGTCTGCAGTAGAAGGAATACCTACAAGCCCTAATACATATGAAGGGCTGAAAGCACAGCAAATCTATTAACAGCCGTTACTTCTGAAACACAAATGTCTGTGGATAGCATGATATTACAGACATTTGTGTTTCAGTAGTAACGGCTGTTAATGATTGTGTCTGTTGTGTTCCAAGTGGTTCATATGCATTTGGCCACTTATATCAGCGACCTCTCTTGCTGTTGTTCACCTTAGCCAGCTGATTTTGTTTTAGCTCCCTTTAGATATAGGCTGGTTGTATATCCTACCTATTGCGTTCCATAGATAGTATCTGCTTTTCCTTTGATGAACTGGTTAGAAAAGATTATACAGGATGATTGGGCACGTGCGGAGCATTTGCTGGTGTTAATAGATTTGCTGTGCTTTCAGTAGGTATGGGTGAATGTTTCTAAACATTCGAAATTTAAAACGAATTTTGATACATTCGTTCGTTTGAATCGAATTACGAATGTTTATACAACATTCTAACATTCTATTTTTGAATTTTCGTTTTAGGATTTTTCAATAAAATTCAAAAATATTTGTTTGAATAATAGAATGTTTAGCTATGTATTCATTCAATTTTGAAATGTAATATTCGAATTTGAATGTCACATGTCACATTCGAATCAACAAAAAAAGGGTAAGCCAGCGAGTCATTCAGAGCACTTATTATTTAAAATAGAAAATTGACTTTATTTCAACAGGATAAAAAAATGATACATAAAAGCAGCAGACAAATGAAGTGTCTCACGCGTTTTGGCCTTCAGGCCTTATTCATAGACATGGTTTTACAATCAAAATTAATTCAAATTCGAAATAGTATTTCTAGTCTACAACTGTGTTTAATAATTGTAATATTCGAATTCGAATGCTACATTTGAATTTGAATGTAACATTCTAATTCAAAATAGTATTTCTAGTCTACAACTGTGTTTAATAAATGTAATATTTGAAATTGAATGCTACATTCGAATTCGAAATAGTATTTCTAGTCTAATACTGTTTAATAAATGTAATATTTGAATTTGAATGTAACATTCGAATTCGAATGTGACATTCGAATTCTAAATAGTATTTATAGTCTACAACTGTGTTGTATAAATGTAATATTCAATTTTGAATGTTACATTCGAATGTAGCATTTGAATTCGAAATAGTATTTATAGTCTACAACTGTGTTGAATAAATGTAATATTCGAATTCAAATGCTATATTGGAATTTGAATGTAACATTCAAATTCAAAATAGTATTTCTAGTATAATACTGTGTTTTATAAATGTAATATTCGAATTTGAATGTGCCATTTGAAACTGAAATAGTATTTATAGTCTACAACTGTGTTGTATAAATGTAATATTTGAATTTGAATGTTACATTCGAATTCTACAATTATGTTTTTTATAAATGTAATATTCAAATTCGAATGTGACATTCGAATTCGAATGGGACATTCGAATTCGAAAGTGACATTCGAATTCTAAAGTGAGATTCAAATTCGAAAGGGACATTCGAAAACTGTAAATAACATTCGATAATAGAATTTTTAAGAATATTTGTTCTTGTCAACATTCTATTATGGGAATCGAATTTCTACAATAACATTCGTTCTTACATTCAAATTCGAATATAAACACATTCGCCCATCCCTAGCTTTCAGCCCTTCATGTGTATTAGGGCTCGTATGTATTCCTTGTACTGCAGACTCGTTTTAATTCTTTGCTATATTGGCTAATTTTGAACGTGGAGAATGGTAATATGGATATTGTCTTATGTCTGACATTGCCTCAATATGGATATATCCAGCTGAGTATACCTTTCGCTGTATTGGTACTTTTGGTTGACTTTGTATTCATGATATAATTACTACAGTATGCTGATTTTAGTTTACCTTGGGAACCCTGTTCTTCTGGTTCCACTATTTTTTTGTTATGTGTGATTTGTTTTTTATTTCTCATATTCTGCATATTATATGTTTATTTGTTTTAATTCACGTCATGTCTCATCTATTAATGTGGGGTGGTGGGTTGTCACCATTGTACAAGGTATATGGGTAGTGTATACATTTTTGTGTACCTTTTTTTGTTTTTTTAGAACATTTTGTCTTGAGAAAGTCCTAACATAGGGCCAAAACGTTGACTTATGATCTATTATCTATTATCTAGTTTGAAATAAAGATTTGAATTTTATCTACGAATGTCCTGTGAGTGCCATTCTGTGACAAGATCTGTATATTTTATTCAAGGATTGCACCCGGGCACAGATTGTATCCGATTGGTTGGAGTCCTGGACTGCTGGCTATCTACTATATATATATATATATATATATATATATACTGTTTCAATGAGAGCACTCTCACTTCCAAAATATTAAGTGCCAGGGTGCTAGCAGATATGGATACATAAATGAATTATGGAAAGCACTCTCTGGTCTTTTAGTGAAAAATATTTAATAATTCAAGCGTGACGTTTCGGGGACACACTCCCCTTCCTCAGACAAACAAAAAATTGCATTCAACTGAACATTTAAACATGATAAGCCCCTCCCCCAGTGAGAAAATTGTGCCAAAATTCAAAATAGTTGTCATGGTGATCCTCAATAAACAAGTACTGGCTAGCTAGAGCCTAGTGTAAAGTACAACCCAGAAGAGCTCTGTATACATAAATTAAATCATTATAAGAGAGCAATAAAAGTGAACTGTAAGACATAAAAATGCATAAATCCTTATACTGTGCTAAATTATAATGGCATCAACACATTATCGACACACACAAGTGTAAATATACGTCTATTATACCGCTGACACCCTGGTTCAAGTGAATTACACCAAACTTGTGATACATACATTATCCAGTGATACTAATATTAAAACAGAACAGCCTAGATGGACACAATATACTTTTAAACTTCAGGTACAGAGTTAACAATACACAACCTTACTAGCATCTGACATATAAGACTCACTAGAACAAGTGGAATAAGTGTTATAAATGTTAGAGTAATGGCCCTGGTAGAATCATAGGGGAGTATAATACATTAAATAAGATGAAAAAGTAAATACAAAAAACATATATAATAATAGAATAAAATAAATAAACAAAATGAGAATAATAAAAGTAATAAAAATAAAAATAAATAAATAAAAATGATAATAAAAATAAAAATAAAAATAATAAAAGTAAAAATAAAAATAAAAATAAAATTAAAAAATAAAAATAAAAGGCATAATAATAATAAATAAATAAGAATAAAAATAAAAATAAAGATAAAAAATAAATAAAAATAATAATAAAGTACAAATAAGAATAAGAAGTGGAGATGATAAATAATAATAGATAAATAATACATAGATAAAAATACAAATAGAAAATGGAAACCAGAAAAAAATAATAAATCACAAGGGGTAAAGAAGAAGTGTGGTCAGAAGATAGCAATACAAGACCCAGAAATAGCAGTAGAGACAAAGCCACAAGAGATAAATACCAGAATCATGAGAAAAAGGAGAACCAGACAAAACTCAGAGCACAGGAAAGTGTGAGAGAGAAGAAAAGAAGAAACCAAGTAAAGAAAAACATGTAGCAAAGGTCATGGACAAGAGTGAACAAGTATAAATGGGTCATGGACTCTCAGTTACTCAAGAATAGTGCAGGGATCAATATATGTCCATCTGGAATCCCCAACGTCCATCTGGTGAGATCATCTAGGTAGACTCATCTGAGTCATGAGTCCCCTGAGTTCACAGAAAACAATGCCAGTCCAAGCTGACGTTAAGGCCCCTCGGGCATAATGTGTCCAACTTGTACATCCATTTGGATTCTAGTTGAAGTAATCTCCGATGTCTGTCACCTCCTCTCGGGGGTGCAGGTACATGGTCAATGATCTTAAATCTCAAGTCCTGGACACTATGTCCACTGCTGGCAAAATGATGTGCCATGGGTTGGTCGCTGCCTCCGTTCCTAATTGCAGCTCTAATCGCTGATCTATGGTTGGCCATGCGAGTGCGGGCATCATCCACCGTTTTTCCCACGTAGAACAGCCCACATGGCAATTAATGAGATAGACCACAAAGGGTGTAGTGCAAGTGAGGTAATGATGTATCCTGTAATTATGGTTCGTATCCGGATGGCGAAAGGTGGCTCCAGGAATCATGGAGTGACACGTAGTGCACCCTATACATCAAAAGCATCCCTTCTTATTGTGAGATAGCCAAGTCTTGTTATCGTAACAGTGTACTGGGTCGGTCACCACCAGTTGATCTCTTAGGTTTCGATTTATTTATCATCTCCACTTCTTATTCTTATTTGTACTTTATTATTATTTTTATTTATTTTTTTATCTTTATTTTTATTTTTATTCTTATTTATTTATTATTATTATTATGCCTTTTATTTTTATTTTTTAATTTTATTTTTATTTTTATTTTTACTTTTATTATTTTTATTTTTATTATCATTTTTATTTATTTATTTATTTTTATTTTTATTACTTTTATTATTCTCATTTTGTTTATTTATTTTATTCTATTATTATATATGTTTTTTGTATTTACTTTTTCATCTTATTTAATGTATTATACTCCCCTATGATTCTACCAGGGCCATTACTCTAACATTTATAACACTTATTCCACTTGTTCTCGTGAGTCTTATATGTCAGATGCTAGTAAGGTTGTGTATTGTTAACTCCGCTGGGTTTGGTTCACATATTCAGTATCTCCTATATAGAAGGTGACTGTGAGCTAGCCGTAACCATGGGATAACAGAATTATTCTAACTCGTGCCAAACTCAGATTTTCATTTGCGGTTGCTATGGCAACTAATAGTGTATACGTTATGTTGATTCTGTGAGAAAGCTTGAAATTGGCGTAATGATGAGCAAGCCACATTCAACTTTATTAGACCTGACAAATTGATTGTTGTATAGTTCCATTAAAGCATTATGGAGTTTATGCGGTCATTGTAGGGATTTCCCCCCTGGCGATCTAGCGTACTAGGGTGCTATGGCAACCAAAGTTATGTGTAAGCTATGGCGCGTAGGGATTGATGCATAAGGTTGCTATGGCAACGTATCTTTGAATGAGACAGGGCGCCCAGCACTGACGCTACAGCATGGCCGCAAGGAATGCGTCTCTCGCTATGGCAACCAAACTTATGTGTAAGCTATGGCGTGCAGTGATTGAGGCATAAGGTTGCTTTGGCAACGTATCTTTGAATGAGACAGGGCGCCCAGCACTGACGCTACAGCATGGCCGCAAGGAGCGCGTCTCTCGCCTTAAACCATACAGGTAACGGAACAAATAGATAGAGCTGCATAATTTAGCTAATCGCAAGAAATAGGATGTTTTGGTAAACTATGATTCCGGGGTTGCGCCCGTACCTGAAGTTTAAAAGTATATTGTGTCCATCTAGGCTGTTCTGTTTTAATATTAGTATCACTGGATAATGTATGTATCACAAGTTTGGTATAATTCACTTGAACCAGGGTGTCAGCGGTATAATAGACGTATATTTACACTTGTGTGTGTCGATAATGTGTTGATGCCATTATAATTTAGCACAGTATAAGGATTTATGCATTTTTATGTCTTACTGTTCACTTTTATTGCTCTCTTATAATGATTTAATTTATGTATACAGAGCTCTTCTGGGTTGTACTTTACACTAGGCTCTAGCTAGCCAGTACTTGTTTATTGAGGATCACCATGACAACTATTTTGAATTTTGGCGCAATTTTCTCACTGGGGGAGGGGCTTATCATGTTTAAATGTTCAGTTGAATGCAATTTTTTGTTTGTCTGAGGAAGGGGAGTGTGTCCCCGAAACGTCACGCTTGAATTATTAAATATTTTTCACTAAAAGACCAGAGAGTGCTTTCCATCATTCATTTATATATATATATATATATATATATATATATATATATATATATATATATATACAGTATATATATATAATACAGTATATATATATATATATATATATATATATATATATATATATAATACAGTATATATATATATATATATATATGTGTGTACATATGTATTTATGTATTTATATGTGTATATATGTATTTACAGATATGTATATATACACACATATAAACACATAAAATCATATGTGCATTAGAGTCCTTATTTAGGTATATGAAAACAAGAAACAAAATATTTCTGCAATATTTATATTTAATAAACTGTTTGTGTATTTAATGTAAATAATTCACATTCCAATGTTCTGCACATAGCAGAATATGTTCTATGTATTTTTAAATATATATATTCCTATATATATCTGTATATATCTAAACCTATATATTATCAAGTGAATATATATATATATATATTGTATATATATATATATATATACATATATATATGTATATATATATATATATATATATATATATATATATACATATATATATGTATATATATATATATATATATATATATATATATATATATATATATATATATATATATTACCAAAATACCATCAGATATATGTAGAAATATGTATTTATGAATAAATATAACATTCTTCTACGTGAAGAACATTGGAATGTGAAATATTTTCATGTCTGGTTAGCGTATTTGAGACGCGGTCAGGTTAGCGCACATTAGAATATGGGTTCGGGTGTGCGCATATGAGAATATGAGTTTGAATTAGCGCATATGTGAATATGCGGTCAGGAGTGCACATCTGAGAACATAAGATTGGGTTAGCGTGAGAGTCAAGTGTTTTTTTGCCACTTTTTTTTTCTCCATTGAATTCTATGGGGGAAAAGGTTATCTTTTTGCGCGACAGTCTAATTGGGCTAGAAGTAAGCTAACTTTTTTCTTTCAACTCATAATACGAGTGCAACCCAACGAGTGCAAAAAGTTTACTTCTAGCGCAATTAGCAATGTAGCGGAAGCACTAAATAATGCTCCACTTGTAATCTCGCTCACAGTTTTTCTGTACAAATTATTCTCTATTATAGACTCTTACATCTTTGAAAAATAGTACTAGGAATACTCAGTTGATTTGTACTGCTAACTTTAACACTGTTTTGTTTTTATTCTAATACAAAAAATATATCTTGCGTGTGTATAGCAGTATAAATTTACTTGCAATATCTTTATCTTCGTATATTCCTCAATCTTCTGCCGGCTAAAAATACTAACAACGGGTTAAAAATACTTATTTTAGCTAAGGAAATTCTTGATTGTTAAAGTATTGATTGTTAAAATTAACATTAAATCTAACACTGGAAGGTTCTCATATGATAGGTAGTGGGTTTTTTTTGTGTGTGACAATTTTAATACCAGTTTAATACTACAAATTCCCTGGGAGTTTGTTCATTCTGTACCATTTTTAAATCATTATTGCAAAAATAAGCATTTTCAAATTCTATATAACATGCTGACTAGATATCATAGTATAATCCAATAATCCTCCTTAAAGGGACAATGTACACAGGCAAGCAGTTGATAATTGTATTGAAAGCAGCTGCAGGAACACCATTTCAAATAGGCTGAGTCCTCTCCCAACCGACCCCACTGAATGGTTGATTTCTGCTGATGTCTCATGTTTACATAGATTTTCTTTAGCTAATACTATTGATATAATATTGATATTTTCTGTATAGGTGGCAGTTTCAACAGGCAAAAAAACATCTATTTTAAATGGGAAATTACAGGGGAAGGAGAAATTTGTAAAATGCAGCTGGTAAAATGGATCTTTGGGAAGGCATTAAAGACGGGGGACTTTTACAGTACAATGGGCTCCATGTACAAAGCTGCTCCAGAGCCTTTGCGGGGCAGGTTTGCAGCCCCTTCAGTCGCATGATTGGTCGCGCGAATGAAGGGGCGGGCATTACACACTCCGATGAGTGTGTAATGATACATACAGGCAAGCGGATCTACAGGTCCGCTGCCTGTGTGTATCGAAGGAGGGCGGACAGCTTCGCGAGTTGAGAAGCTGTCCGCCCGCCGCTTAGTACATGGAGCCCAATGTCTCTTCAAGTATAAATTAGACCAATATGTCTCCATTAATAACACCATTGCTATACAGTAAACATATACAGCCTCTTCCTCACCTTTTTCCAAAGGTTTTCTTCTGGGAGGTACATGAACACCTTTTTGGTGTTGTCGGCAATCAGGTACACAGCCCCACCCAGTGCACAGCAGCGTGGAGATGACAGATACTTTGGGATAAATGGGGATGCAATTAAACTCCAGCCATCTGTAAAATACAATAACTCATCACTGGTTTTAAATGTTCAAATCTTGCTTATAAAAGCATGAGTATTACCATACTACATTTATACTGTGGTATGGAGAGAGGAAGGAAGGTACTTCCTGCGCAATTAGACCGGGTGTATATTACACTTGATTACAACAACATACAGCCCTCACTTGACATCAGTTTATCATACTTATGTTTGGAATTTACTTTTACTACAACAGCAGAGGTTGAAGTTATAAAGTCTGTTCAGCGTTATTGGTTGGGAATATCCGTTGCAAACACATTATTGCACTATAGCTCTGAGCTACTTTTATTTACTCTCAGTTAAAAGTGTGGAAATGAATATACATTTATCATAAGTAATAACTGTGGAATAGCTTGATGATAATTTTATAACACAGATATATTAAAATTGTTTAGTGTTCTACAGAATAATACTGAAGATGAAATCCACCCAACTTCACATAAAAAAGACAAGCCTTCCTGGGTGTTTATTTCACTCGTACATTCATGACATATTTATCACTGGTGTATTGGGTTTTATTTATGAAGCTGTGGATGCAGTGTCTGTGCCCTTGCAGTTCAGTCTTTCTTTCTCATGTGCAATTCCAAGTTAAAGCAGCCATCTTAAGAATTTTTAGATTTCTGAAGGGAACTACAACATCTGATTTTTTATTTGATAGTTTCATTTTACTGATCCTTAGAGTGATATGAAGAACAGATCTCAAATAATGTGACTTAATAGGCCACAAATAATGTGACTTAACTGTTCTGGGTATAATAAATATTCAAGGCAACTATTAGTTTGAATGAGTTTGTGTTTGAATGCAGTATTTATTAGTAAGGTATTGCTGTCAGAGCTTTAATTCAAGGAAATGGTTTTCTTCCCTATTCACGTTTTCCTATGGGTAACCCTATGAATATTTTACTCATATATTGTCATATGGGAACATGAGGGAAAATAGTGTTTATTCTTCTAAATCAATTTCCATCATATTCATGTCCAAACACCATAAAAAATAAAGAAAACACCCTTTAAAACTGTAGCTGGGGTATTTCCTGTTTAAATATTATATTTTTGCTTGGGTCCTCTTTTTCTTTCCATGTAGGTCCTAACCTAGCTATATGTGAGCTAAAGCCAACAGAAATAAGTGGTCTATACAAAGAAAGGAGAGGGTGAGAAGTGCCAAAGAGATATGGGAAGTTCTACCTACTACAAGTGACACATTGATTTATTGAAGAATTATACACTAAGTATAGGTATGAGCCAAGTTTTATTTCACGTTGACTATAAAAAGAAGACAGAAAAGTACTGATAAACTCTCCCTAGTTCACAGAAAAAGAAAAACTAAATGGAAGAACTATAAAACATTTATGTGATACAGGAAGTGTATTATAACTTCCTGGTTGAATTTTTCCCCCCATTCATGTAGGGAATACAACAGAATCATCAATGGCTTCTGTAAGTGTTGTCTGTCTTCTATCTAACTAAATAAATAAATGTTTTTATAAGCAAAATTTTGATCTGATAAATGCTCTGTATATGGAAAGTATTCCTGTAAAACGTGATTTCTACAAGAAGACCTTGTTTAGCAGTGCCTATCTGTTATAAGAAAAAAAGCTAGGTTAGTGAAAATGTTTTTCTTAAAGCCTAGTAAAGTGTTACTACTAATACCTGTAGATGGGTTGTAGCATTGCAAGGTCAGTGCATTATATTTAATGGCACAGGAACCAATCAAATACAGTTTTCCGCTGCATCCTGTAACTGAAAAGTTGCTCACATACTTTAGGGCAGGGCTGACTAGTGCCCATGTTTCATTATAAGGGTCATAACATTCCACTTCCACTGCTTCCTGCAAGGTTCCTATGATTAAAGAAAAGAAGTAATGGTCAACATCTTTTTCTACTACATAACACTTTCATTTGCTCTAAGAATCCAGTGCTGTGTACTACTGAAGATGTGTGAGAGTTTACTACGCATCCTGACCTCCGATGACATAAATCTCTCCATTAAGAGAAGCACTGGAATGATTTGTCCGTGGGTTTATCATTGGAGAGATTTGTTTCCATATGCCCAGATTCAGAATGAATCGCCAGCACTGCCTTGTAGACCAAGAGTCATCTCTAGATCCCCTGGACCCACCTAGTAAAGAATAAACACTTTTAGTTTCATAATCCACCACATTTCTTTATTCGCAGATTGGGAATAGAGAATGTTATAGTATGCTATAGGATTCACAAATCAATGTTGATGAATCTGTAACATTAATAACACGGAATTCTTTCTCATTTAATATGGTAGAGAACCGATTGCACTTCTCTGACTGAAATGACAATCTTAATATAGACTTTTCCTGCATTAATGATGTTGTCACTATCATAATAGTTGGATTAAACTCAAATATTTTCTAAAATTCTGGCTTCAGAACTTACTTATCATACAATTGTATCATTCTCTTAGATCTTATACACAATTGTCATGATTTATACTCACCTGTGACATACACATCGTTATTCAAGGAAGTGATGGAGAAACCCCATTTATTATAATCTGGAAAATCAGGAAGACTCATCCACATTTCTGCCAAAGAGGAAAAATTTAATTTTAAAATATAAATGTACTTACTTAAAACATGCACACTGTGACTTATTCTTTTAAAATATAAATGTACTTACTTAAAACATGCACACTGTGATTTATTCTTTTAAAATATAAATGTACTTACTTAAAACATGCACACTGTGACTTATTCTTTTAAAATATAAATGTACTTACTTAAAACATGCACACTGTGACTTATTCTTTTAAAATATAAATGTACTTACTTAAAACATGCACACTGTGACTTATTCTTTTAAAATATAAATGTACTTACTTAAAACATACACACTGTGATTTTAAACTAGAAACTTGGTTTAAAAACATGGTAAGGCATATGAAGGTAAACAGATTTTAATAGTAAAAATTATATTTTACCAGACATATATCACATTATCAGCATTTTACTTTGTACTAAGAGAAATACTGGGGTGTGTTTTAATCAATTAGAAAAGCTCATCAAATGATTTATCTACATGTTCCATTGTTCCATATAATATAATGGTCCTTTGGCAAGATTAAACTTTGCTAAACCACATGAAAAGCCTGATAAATACTGGGAGCACATTCTTTGGTAAGATGACCAAGACCAAGATACAATTTTTCGGCTCAGATGGGGTGCAGCATATTTGGTGTGGTCAGGATTATTACAGTGAATGCATAGGGGCCTATTTAACAAGGTGGGGATGGACATGATCAGATATTGCGGATCATGTCTGCCACACATCGAAAAATGCAGACAGCGTACGCTGTCAGCATTTATCATTGCACCAGCAGTTCTTGTGAACTGTTTGTGCAATGCCGCCCCCTGCAGAGGGGGTGTCAATCAATTCGATCGGGTTGATTTCTTGCTAGTTCTGTCGCCTCCTCAGAGCAGACAGACAGGTTATGGAGCATACGGAGCTTGATAAATAGGCGATATAGTCTCAACAGTGAAGCATGGAGGTGGGAGTGTAACGATATGGGGCTGCATGACTGCAAAAGGTGTTGGGGAGAGTATATTTATAGATGGCACCATGAATGCCTAGAATATACCAAAATAGTGGCTGACAAGATGACTCCCAGTACTAATTATTTTATTTCTAAGTTGACAAGTAGAGTATTTCCTATTATAAACAATCAAAAACAAATACTTTATAAAGATTATATTGAAAATACAGGACCCAAAGTAGAAACTTATATACAACAAAAGTGAATACACCTGTGGTCCCTGACACACAAGTTAGATCACTGAAACAAAATTGAGTACACCTATGATTTCCAATTAGCCTAATTGCATGAGCATAGTTACCAGAACAGTCTAATTTTTTGACCAATGGGCTGTGTCTATAAGCAAGTCTGCATTATGTCTTCACATGGAAAAGAATTGCCAGAGGAATTGAAAAATCTGATTGTGAGACTTCACAAAGATGGAAAAGGATACAGGAAGATTGGTGACCAACTAAAAATCAGTCAAAATGCAGGTACAGCAGTAATCAGGAGGTATAGATTGATACACAAAGTTAGAGTCGCAGTGGCTGTCCTCCTAAAATGACGCCACGGACAGTGCGCTACTTGCACAATCTAGCTCTGAAAAACAGGCAACAGGTAAGTGCTTCAGATTTGCATCAAGGCAAGTGCTTCAGATTTGGCTCAGGGATTATCGATAGAAATTGGAGTTTGTGTGACATCTCAGGCAGTGCTAAGGACATTGCATAATGTCAACTTCTATGGACAGCATCCAAGGAAAAAACCCTTGTTTGCTCTTCGTCACAAAACTGCAAGATTAAACTTTGCTTAACAACATGAAAAGCCTGATGAATACTGGGAGCACTTTATTTGGTAAGATGGTCAAGACTAAGATACAATTTTTCGGCTCAGATGGGATGCAGCATGTTTGGTGTGAATCTGGTTAGGATTATTACAGTGAATGCATAGTCCCAACAGTGAATCATGGTGGGAGTGTGACAATATGGAGCCGCATGACTGCAAAAGGTGTTGGGGAGATGACATTTATAGATGGCACCATAAATGCCTGCAATATACCAAAATACTGGCTAACAAGATGACTCCCAGTCTCCAGAAGTTTGGCAGAGGACGAATATTCCAGCATGATAACGATCCAAAGCACACTTGCAAAATCACAAAGGAGTTTCTAAAGGAGAAACAAGTGAAAACTATGACCTGGCCAAGTATGTCACCTGACTTGAATCCAATAGAACACTTTTAGGTTATTTTATAGAGAAAGGTAAAGGAACACAACCCCTCCAGCAAAGAGCGCCTGATAAAAACATATCTGAAGAATGGCAGAACATCTCTCCAGAAATGTGTGCAACACTGGTATCCTCCATGCGAGGAGGATTGAGTCAGTCATCAAAAATACAAAGTATTGAGAAAATAACAAATTTGAATCTCAGTAATGAAGGGGCACTGACTTTAGTTGCATTAAGTTCCTTCTGTGGGGGCTGTATTTTTTATATAGTAAATCTAAACTGTTAGTTTTTAATTTTACATAAGAGCAAATACCCTACTGTAAACTTAGACGTAATGCAGTTACTGTTAGGTTATACAATTTTGAATCATTTGATATTTAAGTGTAATCTGATTTGTACGCAAGTTGTGTGTTACGTTTTTTCTACTTTTTTGCTCCATTGACTTCTATGGGGGAATGCGTTAACAAAATATTTGAAGTTCTGCTTTCTGTGCGCATCAGGTTAGTGCGTCAACAAAAACTTTTTACTTTCAACTTGTAATACAAGCGCTATCTGACGTGCGCAAAAAAACTTACTTCTTGCAGAGTTAGCACGTGAGTTGAAGCGTTAGATTACGCTCCACTTGTAATCTGGCCCTGAGTGGGATGTTGGAACCAGTAGCTCAGCTAAAATTAACAAGTTTGTGAGTTCACTAAATGATAGCTTCATGACTCAGCTGGTAGAGGCACCAACCATGTAAAGCCACTGGGTCGCCTACTCACCTCCCGTCTTCCCTCCCACACCTCCCTCTGGAACCAACGGAGATTGTTACAGACAGTGACACAGACCGTATCACTGTCTGTAACAATCCGGCAAACTATGGAAATAGGCCGTGCTCCATTACCATATGAAGGCAGATACAAGAAGCTCACAAGCAGCAAGTCTCAGTTGTCAACTGCTTGGGCTTCCTGAAACTGTGATGTACTGCATGATGTAAATCTACATTGTATTGGCTCAAGGGTTTAAATGGGAGAAACATTGGTGAGACAGTGGTAGCAAAGGATTTAGCGGTACAAATTAATGCCCAATGCCAAGCAGCTTCTAAGGTAAATAAGATATTTGTTCCCATTTATCATGCGGGTGGGCAAGGCTCCCAGACAGTGATTCTACCCACCTGAATTTGGAGCAGCAATTCAGCACCCACTGCCAGAATTTAAAACTGAATATGGAGTACGGCTTTTGTTGACCAGTTATTAAGAGGGATATTGCAGCTAGAAAGGGTATACAGAATGGCTACAAAACTAACATTGTTTTCATTAGAACGTCCCTTTAAGCTATGAGTAGAATTGGGTCTGTTTACTCTAGAAAAGAGGTGCTTTAGAGTTGGCAGCAGCATTGTGTATTTCAACAAAATGAATGAAATAATCTCTTGCAATGACTGACGTTTTGTCTTCTTTCAGCCTTGTCTACTATGTAACACATTACTTGAAAACTGTTTTCAGACATCTCCATACAAATTGTGGGACATTCAAAGCCTTCTGGATAGATAATATATATTTTTCATATTAATTCTATACCAAAAATATTGCACAGATTTGAGTTTTGCTCTTTGTTGTTTTATGAAAGTGTTCAATATATTTAATAATTACTTTGAAAATGAACAGGTTAAAAATAGTACCTTGTTGTGCACATGCTGCAGACATCAATATGTAAATCCATTGACTTAGCTGAGGTGGTGAGATCAGCCTTAAAGGGTCATGATTCAGATAGAGCATGAAGTTTTAAACACATTTCTAATTTACTTCTATCACATTTTCTTCATTTTCCTGTTATCTTTTGTTGAAAAGCAGGGAGGTAAGCTCAGGAGTGTGCACTTGTTTGGAGCACTATATAGCAGCAGTTTTGCAAGAATATTATCCATTTGCAATAGCACTAAATGACAGCACTATTTCCTAGGCATCTCTTCAACAAAGAATACCATCTGAACAAAGCTACTTTGATAATAGAATTAAATTGGGAACTTTTTTGTACCTGAATCACAACAAAAAATATTTGGGTTTTATATCCCTTTACATTTTGTTTCATAATGTTGCAATTTATATCATTATATATTAATCCCTTAGCCCAAACCAAGTTTTATATATACATATATAGTGCTGTACTTTGCTTATCATACAGCACAACGTATATATAGTATATATACATCTGAGCTGCAGGAAGCTCCAGCCTTGGCTGCTAAGTTATAGCTCAGCTTCCATATGAAGGCAGATCGTTACAGATAGTGACCCTGTGTGTGTCACTGTCTGTAACGATCCTCTGGTGGTGTCGGCGGGAGGTGTAGGGTGGCCCAACAGCGGAAGGGGGAGGGAAGAGGGAGTGGCAGGGCCCTACAATAAAGGAAAAAAGATAAAGGGAGAGTAAGGGAAGGGGCACTACAACACAGAAAAAAGGGGGATCCTACACTGCAGTAAATATAAAAATATATATATTTAATAAATAAAATTATAAAGGGCTTCAATTTTCATATTTTCAGACATTCTGCCAGTATCTAAGATGGTGGTGACCAGTGTGGGGTGTGGGAGGGAAGAGAGCTATTTGGGAGTGATCAGGTAGGGATCAGGGGGTGGGAGGTGTCAGGCAGAAGGGTAATCACTACACTAAAGCTAAAATTAACCTTCCAGGCTACCCGATTAACCCCTTCACTGCAGTGAATAATAGAAGTGTGGTGCGCAGCTGCAGTTAGCAGCCTTCTAATTACCAAAAAACAATGGCAAAGCCAAATATGTCTGCTATTTCTAAACAAAGGGGATCCCAGAGAAGCTTTTTCAATCATTTGTACTATGATAGCACAAGCGGTATGTTTTTAATTTTAGTGAGAAACACAAAGTTTGCGAAAAAGTGAATGATTTTTTTTTATATGATCGCATTTGGTGGTGAAATGGTGGCATGAAATGTGCCAAAATGGCCTAGATCAATACTTGGGTTGTTTACTTAAAAAAAAAAAAAAAAATATATATATATATATATATATATATATATATATATATATATATTGTTTTGACAGGTAAATATAAAAAACAAGGCTCTATTTCTGTTTTAATAGTGATAGGAAAAATGTTAAAAATTCTCCGGTAAGTTTTTCTCTGAAAGTCCCAATAGTGAAGGGATAAATATATAATTTTGCTACAGCCACACACCTTATTAAAATACATTGGGGCCCAATTATCAAGCCCCGAATGGAGCTTGATGCCCCTGTTTCCGCGTGAGCTACATCGTATCATGTCCGTCCGCATTTTAATAAATTGGCCCCATTATGCAACAAAAGAAAAAAATACTTTAGTGTCCCTTTAAATCTTTATACTTTAATTTTTTTTTTACTTACTTGTCTTGGTGCTATAGTAAGCAAAGTTTGGACATGTCCGAGGGGGAGCTTCCTCATCTTCATCTTCATCCTCTTCCTCCTCCTCCTCCAGGACTTTCCCTCCCACCACCACCAGCACTTCCTGAAGAGAAATTGGAGTTTGCTCTGTCGGGCCCCTTGTCACCTAAAGGTGCAGAGGAAATATCCTGCATTAAAAGAGCCAGACCACCTACAGTGTAATAATACCCTCTCTTCTGTCACTCCTATTATCAGCAACTAATTATTTATTATGTATCAGTTATACGTCTTCAATTACTAGCGCCAACACAGAAAACAAAAGAGTGACAGATGTGAGAGGTTATAGGTGTGGGAAATGTGACACTAAGTGTAACTGATAACTCCCAATGTGTAAAGATCTATACAAATGGAGAGATTACCTGTGTCTGCTGATGGCCTTGATAAGTGATATGGATTTAAAGCGTAACAGGTGTGAGAGTGTAACTGAAGTGTGAGAGTTGACACTGACATGAGGAGATACATGAATAAGGCTCTGTCCAAGTTCAAGTGGCAATGTCCGAGTGAAGGTAATAGATGTCCGAGTTAATTTAGGTGTGAATTCTTAATACTGCTTGAAAGAGAATACTTGCACATAAGACAAGCATAGCATGTGGGAGCTAAAGCAAGAGACTGATGGGGAGATCACACAATATACAATCTGACTTGGAATGTAAGTGCAGTATGCTTTGGTATAGCAACCATGACTATTCAGTTTGTTTATTTTATTTCTGTTAATCATAAAATATGTAAAACAACGTAACTGCACAAGAAACTCAAAGCAAATGGATTAAATAATTTTAAATTGAAAAATGAATCCATTTTATTAATATCAGAAGAACCATAAAATATCTGCAGATTATAAACTAGATTACAAGTGGTGCGCTAATTTATCGCATGCCCATAAACAGGAAAATTCATCCTTACAAGTGGTACCAATTAGCGCTCAGAAAATTAACCAGAGATCAGATCTCTGGTTTATTTTCTAAAAGTGCCCCAATTGGTCCCTAATTAAAGTATAGTTTTTTAATAAAAAAAATGTATCTTTTTTTTAAAATAAAACTACACTAGGCAGTATTTTGGTGCTACAATTGGTGGGAGTGGGGTGTAAGAAAAAAGAAATGGCACTGAAAAGGGGTACTGTGTGTTCCCTGTAAATATATATGTATATGCTTATATACATATATATCAGTATATATATGTGTGTGTGTTAATATGTGTATAGACACATAACAACACATAAATATATATGTACAGTATATATTCATATACATATATATTTATATTTGCTGCCCATTCGCTGCACTACTTACCCCCTTCGCTGCACTATGGAGTCTATGGAAGCACGGTCTTGTGAGGGCAAAGATTGCGTGCAATGCAAACTCAAGGTCACGTTCACATTGCATCTAACTTGTAATACCAGTGTGCTTGTAATCTGGCCCTAAAAGGGTAGTACAATTAAAGGGCCATTATACTTATCCATATGGAAGAAAACCATTAAAGAAATGTTTTATTCATTTTTTCATGTATGAAAATGTAAAATAAAAACTGTTTAAATTAAAAATTAATACAGCAGTGCCCGATGTATTTTTCCTACTAATGCTTACAGACCAGTTGGTACTTCCCTGTGCTGCTCATTGTCTGTAGGTACTTCCTACTAATGCTTACAGACCAGTTGGTACTTCCCTGTATTGCTCATATCTGTAGGTACTTCCTACTAATGCTTACAGACCAGTTGGTACTTCCCTGTACTGCTCATATCTGTAAGTACTTCCTACTAATGCTCATTGGCTGACAGCTTCTTCCCAGTAATGCTAATTGGCTGACAGCTTCTTCCCAGTAATGCTTATGGCTGAAAGGTACAAAGGCTCATTGTACGTATCAATGATAAGCATTAGTAGAAATTGACAATAAACGTAAAGGGACGGTCTACTCCAGGATTTGTATTGTTTAAAAAGATAGATAATCCCTTTATTACACATTCCCCAGTTTTGCATAACCAACATGGTTATATTAATATACTTTTTACCTCTGTTATTACTTTGTATCTATATATTGTAAAAAAAAAATCATATATATATATAGAAATATTTATTTATGAATAAAAAGAACATATTCTGTTATGTAGAGAACATTGTAATATGAAATATTCATATTTTCATGTTGGATTAGCGCAACTAAGAATATGCGATCGTGTTTGCGTGAGCAGGGTGTTTTTTTTTCTCCATTGACTTCTATGGGAGAATGCATGAATGTGCGCACGTTACACTGTTAGGATTTTTGTGCTAGTCGGGTTACCGCTAGAGCAAAATCAGTTTACTTTTAACCTGTAATACGAGTGCAACCCGACTAGCGAAAAGATCTTAATTTTAGCAGAGTTAGCGTTCTAGCGGAAGAGCAAAATACTGCTTCACTTGTAATCTAGCTTATAGTGTTTGCTAGTACTTATTCTCTGCCATGGTCTAATCAAAGGGGGAAGGAAGACTCAGACTAATGGCCGATTCTCAAAAAATCGCCGGTATAGGGAGAAATCATCAGCTTATTTTACTGAACATTCTATTGTAAAGTTAGTGTCTGTCCTTAATATTAGTGATCTCCCCTTTGTGAGATACACAGTTCCCCAAGATAAAAGTTGTCTTTAAAACAATCCCAGAGGGCCACAGAGAAGCAGCTCTTCAACTTCATATGTTGCTGCCATCTCAGCTTCTATTGATTACAAACAGCCAGAAAGGGCCTTATTGAAATGGAGGGCCCCACCACAGCCTTTGCCCTGAGGCCCAGTGAGGTCTATTTATGCCCCTAATCCAAATTATGTACAAAGTTGCAAAAAAAAAGAAGCCCAACACAGCTAAAAGTGAAGGCTGCAGAAAAAGACATTATTGTTAAACCTCCCCTGATCTTCTGTTAATCTGAAACAACTTCATACAAACTACAGTGACCTGAAGGTCCATAACAGCTTAACCCCTTTCATTCTAAACAGAACAAACTCTCTCAACAGCAAAAAGTGACATGGGAGTTTTAATTTGTCTCTAGTGTCAATATGGACATGAACTGTAATAAAATACTTTTATCTCATGTTGGTGTTGCTCTTCTCTTTTCTGTTTTTTTTTTTTTTTTTTTAAATATGACTGATGAAAAGTCTGGTGACAATTCTTCAGTATTTAAATGTCTGTAGAGGCAGTGAAACTTCTAACGGAATGGGCGTAGGAGGATCTACCTCAGAGCTGATCATTATACATTTTACCCATCTAGTAGTATTAGTACAAGAAAAAAGGAGTATAAGGCAGAATAAAATATACCAGGTCAGATTACAAGTGGCGCGCTATTTAGAGCTTTCACTCATGCGCAAACATCGCTAGAACTAAACCATCAACGCAAGTGGGCTAGTGTGTGAATTACAAGTTGAAAGTAAATTGTTTGCGTATGAGTAAAAGCTTTTGCTTGCTAACTTCAGAGCTTAGGATATCGCAACCGAGCTAACTTCTTCTCCCCATAGACTTCAATAGGGAGCGCAAACTTGAAAATAACACTTATCAGGAGTTAAACCTACAGCACTAACCCAAAGGTAGTTATGAATATTTTTTATTCCCATGTTCTTCACATATAGAAGAAAATGTTCTATTTATTTTAAAATATATATAATGTATTTTTTGTAAAATGTATACCTATATACAGGTGGCCCTCAGTTTACAACGGTTCAATTTGTACCGTTTCAGAAGAACAACCTTTTTTTTCAGTCATGTGACTGCTATTGAAAAGCATTGAGAAGCAGTGCATTGATTAAAATAGACAGTGGGTGGAGCTGTCCGCTTGTGTTGCAGCAAAGATATGCAAGCCAAGCAAGCTGAAATTAATCAGTTTAACCAGACCTGAGCTATCGAGCAGCTTGCAAAGGAACAAGATCTTCCTGTCTATAAATCAGTCCAGATTGGAATGCATAGAAAGAACTGTTTGCAAATAAATGCAAGTAAAGTCTGTGTTATGTGATTATTTTATTAGGTTTATAATGCTGTTTAGTAAATGTTTTTGTTAATTTAACTTAGTTTAATTATATATTCTGTGTTGTGTGAATATTTTATTAGGTTTATAATGCTGTTTAGACTCTAAGTCTTCATTTCAAAGCTTTAAAAATAATGTATTAGGTGTTACTTATGCCAATTTTGAGAGGGGCCTGGAACCTAACTCCCTCACTTCCCTTTGACTTGCATTTTAAACTGGGATTCAATTTACAATGGTTTCGATTTACAACCATTCCTTCTTGAACCTAACCCCGGCATAAACTGAGGGCTACCTGTATATATATATATATAAATTTACTTTAAAAAAACAGAGAGAATTACGAAGAGGACACAGTAGTGTCCTCTCCAAAAAAGGCAGGTATTTCAGCACTCCATAAAATTTATAGAATAATTTAGTCAATGACACATTAGAAAAATTTATTAAATATATTATAAACAGGTGTTCTCAGCTTCAGCGTGAACTAAACAACTTAAGTTACACATTAAGTATTAATAAAATGTATTATTTGTGCAAATTAATAGAAAGCATACATTTCAATATATAATGTGTAAATTAAATGCATAGTTAAAGCTGGCCAGCTCACTAAGAGTTAAACACAATGCAAATGATATCCTTAAATAAGGCTAATAAAGTTATTAAGCAACACCCATACCAGCGGGTAGCCCTGTATATCCACAGGAATCTGCTACCATGGATAATAATGGGGATACAGAGGTAATAATGGCAACACCTCTCTCAGAGGATAACCTAATCGAGATTGGAAAATAGTTATCTTGAGAATAAACTGAGGATCTATGCCAAACACTTTAAATAAACTGTAATATAAGAAAAAAGCAAATACTTACATGCTTCACATTTTATACTCTATATTCAATAAACAACACCCCGACCAGAGGGTAGCACCAATATTGAAAAAAGGTACCTGCTACCTTGGTACTGCTTGGGGATCTATGTTTTTTTTTAATTATTTTATTTTTATTAGTTTGTTTTGTACAGAATGTTTACTAGTACATCAACCACATGCAAGTGGTGTAAAATCAACAGAATGCAAGTGACATATGACACAATTTACAGTTGTAACTCTCACAAAAAAAAAAATGTCTCCCTTATTACCCCAAGGCTTTATTTCTCTTCTCATAAAAGCTGTAATCCTGGGGATTCCATGAGTCTTAATATAACAGAATGAAAAATGTGTGGGTTTACCCCCAGTGTCTTTGAGATTGAGCAAAAGGACTTTAAATCTCGATTGAGTACGGAAAGTTACTTATAACTGCAAATAGTAAAGCTTTGTCACATGTGGTTTAGTTATATATAACAATTTCATAACAATAAACTAATAAACTATATTATTAATAGCCTGGAAAATAAAAGAAAGAAAGAGGAAATAAAAGAAGTCTCACTGTGCTTTGTATTATTTGTTTGTCGCATTAGCGATGAGGTAGAATATTACTCATATGAACCGCTGTGTGTGGTTGTATACTCTGACCCTATATTGCTTGCCTACCACTGTAAGTGTAAGATTCCCATAAGAACTGCATATCGTGGAATAAAGACAATTGGCCTAGTTTAAAATAATAAAATCTTTCCAATGTCAGATTCTTATCAACTAGGTGTTTCCATTCTGATATGGTTGGTGTTCGCACTGATTTCCACATTTTTGGAATCAGTTGATTGGCTGAATTGAGCATGATTTGAAATAAATGTTTTCTTATTTTGCATGCAATAGGGGGTGGGTGACTAAGCATGATTATGTCTGGGTCGGGTGAGATGTGTGTGCTTAAAACTTTGTTGATGTCCCTAAAGACCTCTGACCAGAATTCTTTAATGTAAGTGCATTCCCACCAAATGTGTGAGATATGACCCTCCCTCAAACATCCTCTCCAGCAAGTGCCTGGGGACTTTTTGTAGATATGTTTGATTCTAGCTGGGGTCATATACCATCTCATAAATATTTTGATGTTTGTTTCTTTTGCTTGGGCTGAATGCCCTGAATGGGAGAGATTCGTGAATCTTCGGAGCCAAGTTTTTGGAGTGGTATTGATGTTGAGTTCCCTATCCCATCGTTTGGTGTATGTTGGGAAATGCGGGAAAGTATTAGACAAAATGAGTTTATATAGTTTAGATATCACGCGGGTTATTTCCTTTTTAGGAATACAAAGTTGCTCAAATATCGAGAGGGGCCGTGTGAGGTCTTTTTTGCATTTATGTGAAGTTATGTAATGCCTTAGTTGGTGAATCCTGAACCAAGAGGACAGAAAAGGGTGCCCCAGTGCTTCAAGTTGTTGTTTAGATTTGATATTATTAGCGCTATCTGTTAGTAAGTATATGGGAAGGTGTTGTATAAGATCCAAATGGGGACCTTGTTCCAAAGACATGCCAGGTTTAAATTCTGGGTTATTTAAGAGAGTAGTAAGTGGGGAGTACCTGGAGGAGATTTTGTTCTGTGGAGTACATAGTTTCCTCCAATCTGACCAGGTTTCATTAGTAATTGAGGAGGATGATATAGAGAATGTAGTAAAGAATGCTGGATTCCAGCTTATAATACTCAGGTCATGTGATGTGGTCAAGGCATTTTCAATTTGTATCCATCTTCTGGAATTAGGTCCCTCAAATTTACACCAGTCTGAGATCCTTTGTAAGGAAATTGCCAATTTATATGAGAGCAAGTGTGGAACACCCAGGCCTCCTTCAGAGGGGATTTGGAATAATGTATTTTTATTAATTCGTGGAGGCCTACGTCTCCAGATGTAATCATTTATTATTTTTTGTAATGTAACAAGGTCTCTTTGGATACCAGCTATTGGGACTGTCTGAAGGATGTATAAAATCTTCGGTAGTAGTGTCATTTTAGTAACCTGAATTCTACCTAACCAGGATATGTTTTTTGGGAGCCAGGAGCTAGTGAGGGTCTGAAGTTCTGCGATTAACCCACCATAGTTATATTTGCGTAAGTCCGATTTATCTGGGGTTATGTGTATCCCGAGATATTTTAAGTATTTCATCTGCTGTTTGAGGGGGCATGTTGTCTTTAAAGTGTCCAGGGAATGTTGGGAAAGGTTAATAGGTAAGTATTCCGATTTGGTCATGTTCACCGAAAAGTTAGACACAGCTCCAAATTGTGTCAGTTCCGAGATAGCTAATTCTAGAGAGGGAAGTGGGTCGGTGAGCGTCAAGAGAATATCGTCAGCGTATATAGCTAATTTATGTGACTGATCTTCTATATCTATCCCTTTAATTTGGGTTTTCAATCTTATTTTAATAGCTAACGGTTCCAATGAAAGAATAAAAAGGATTGGGGAGAGAGGACAACCCTGTCTAGAACCATTCCGTATTTCGAATGGATCTGAGAGAGTGCCATTTATTTTAATCTGGGCTGACGGGGTAGTATACAGGGCCAAAATCTTTTGGATGAAAGAATCTGGGAAATGGAATTGTTGCAACGTAGTATACAAGTATGTCCAATCAAGGCGGTCAAAAGCCTTTTCGGCATCGGTGGATAAAAATATAGTTGGAATTCTTTTTTGTGTCACATATTCCAAGAGATCAAGGACCTTGACCGTATTATCCTTGGCCTCTCTATGTGGCACAAACCCAACCTGGTCTTGGTGGATCAGAGTTGGTAGAATTTGGTTAAGCCTTGTGGCCATGATTTTGGCATACAATTTAAGATCTATATTTAGTAACGAGATTGGCCTGAAATTTGCAGGGGAGTTTGGGGGTTTACCTGGCTTAGCTAGAACCGTGATATTAGCCTGTAACATATTATCAGGGAATGATAAATGTTCTGGTATGGAGTTGAAAAGGGATGTTAAGTAGGGGGTTAAGTGTTTCGCAAATGTTTTGTAATAGAGACCCGTGAAACCATCGGGTCCTGGTGCTTTACCCTGTTTCAACTGTTTTATCGCCTCCTCAACTTCAGTGGTTTGAATGGGCAGTTCTAATCTTTTGGATTGTTCTGTACTTAGTTGTGGGGTCGGAATGTTCTCTAAATATTGATTGCATGAGAGAAGGTGAGTTTGGTAGTCCCTATTTGGGAAAAGGTTATAAAGTTTGTGGTAATAATCTTTGAATTCCTTAGCTATAGAATTGGTATCTTCTAGGCTTTTGCCATGGTGTGATTTTATGGCGTGAATATATGTATTCTGTTGCTGAGTCTTTAAAGCTCTGGCTAATAACTTCCCAGGTTTGTTTCCCTCCCTATAGTAGCTTTGTTGTATGTGAAGTAGCTGCCGTTGTGAATTAATTTGTAGAATGGAGTTTAGCTTCTCCCTGCTTTTTGTTAAGTTCTTTAAGATATCGTTATTCGCTGGGTTGAGTTTGTGTGCATAATCTAATTTAGTAATTTCTCTCGCTAAGGTGTCTATTTCAGCTCTATTTTTCCTATTAATTTGCGCTTTTGCTTTAATGAACTCTCCTCTTATGGTGCTCTTGTGAGCCTCCCACAGGGTGGACATAGTAACATCTGACGTTTTGTTTGAGGAAAAATAGCTTTTTATATGCTTTGAAAATAGTTTTACCTGCGCTGGGTCTAATAGCAATGAGTCATCTAGTCTCCACTGGAAGGCTCTAAAGGGTGCTGTTGGCCATCTTATAGTGCATGTGACTAGGGAGTGGTCCGACCAGGACGTGTGCGAGATGGAGGAGGACTTAGTGTGGGATAAGACCAGATGGTCCACAAATATGTAATCCAACCTGGAGTAAGTGCGATTAGGGTGCGAGAAGAATGTGAAATCTGTTTTTTGGGGATGGAAATATCTCCACGAATCGTGTAACCCAAGTAATTTGAGTTTATGCCAAATAGTTTTACGATTGGGGGTTCTAGCTCTAGTACCAGGATTTGAGCAATCAATTGTGGGATCCAGTGGGAGGTTTAAATCCCCAGCCAGGATGAGAGAGCCTTTAGACTCTTTTATGATTGAGTCTGTTATTGAGGTGACAAATTTATCCTGTTGTAAGTTAGGGGCATATATGTTTACTAGGGTCACTGGCTTGCCATACAAAAGGCCTTTAACACATAGAAACCTTCCTTCCTTATCTGTGACAATTTGTGTTTTAATAAAGGGTATACTTTTGTGGATAAGGATGCTAACCCCATTAATTTTTTTATTGGGATTAGTGCTGTGAAAGGTCTAATATGGCCAGTCTTCTTTTGTTAGGGCAATTGAGACCTTTGGTGTTTTGTGTGAAGACCCTAAGGTCTTGAGGTGTGTGATTACTCATCAACCTAGAGTGGTGTCAGGAACCCCAGTGCGCTTGATGTATTAGGACGAACTACATGTTTGTGGTGTGAGCACATGTGAGAAAAATAAGACAAATAACTAGAAAACAATAATGCAAAGAAGAACGAAAAGAAAAACACAAAATTAAAGACAATTCTTAATAATAATATACTAAACATTGAACTATTCTATAGGAGATACCCTCCCGTCTGAGTGAGAGCAATAAAACATCTATCTGCTGTTAACCTGTAACAATTGAGGTCACAAAACTTATTTGCATTAGACTTCATGACCATAGGTAACCTAAAACAAAACATGAGGTTTTATGAACAGCAATAACAGTATTGGTGGTAAAACAAGTAAAACAAGTAGAACAAGTGGGCAACAATGCACATAAATACCAGTCATCCATTTGTTGTAGAACCGGAACGGGTTACAACCCAACTAGAAGGGCCCGGTAAGAAGGACTCCTCATCTCAAGTGCAGCCTCTCAAAGAGCAACGAGGCCAGTAATAAAAAGGAGGTTTTCCAAAACGGATTAACTGTCACCCCTTGTCTTCAGGTCGGGATGCGGAAGCAGTGGCAAATTTTCTTGCTTTCTTCTGAGGAACTTGCCTCCATTGCCTTCTCTGCGGCAAAGGAGAAGATCTGCCAGGTCTTGTTTGCTCCTCCTGAGGTGGGACCAGCTCTTCTACTTGTGGAATTGGTATATCTAGATCCCTACAGATGGAAGGGATTTCCCTGACAGAAGTGCAGATAAATCGTTTACCTCTCCAGAGGACTACTAGTTGAAAGGGAAACCCCCACCTATAAGGAATGTTCATTTGTCTCAGCTGGGTTGTGAGAGGTTTAAGGTCTCTCCGCTTAGAGAGTGTCCGTTGCGACAAATCTGCAAACATTTGTATTTCTGTGTTTTCATGTCTAAGAGGTTGCTGCTCCCTTGCTAGTCTCATCAGCTCTTCCTTGACCTGAAAGTTGGTAATTCTTACTATGACATCCCTTGGCGGTTGTCCTGTTTGTGGTTTCGGTCGCAAGGCTCTGTGGGCTCTATCTATTTCTATCTTAGACTGGGTCTCTTCTTTTTTTAAGGCGCTGAAAAAATCTTGAAGATATTGTTCCAGATCCGCAGGTGGTATGATTTCAGGAATTCCTCTCAGCCTAATATTATGACGTCTATTACGATTTTCGGCGTCATCTATTTTATCTTCCAGTTCAGTGATAGTTGCGCCTTGGGATTGAATAGTATGTTGCAGATCTGAAATGGCTTCTGTGTGTGAGTCTTGAGTGTTTTCAAGGGATTCCACCCTGTTGCCAATTTCAGAAATGTCCTTTTTAAGGTCAGATATTTCATCCCTAATGCATTGTTTGACTTGGGATATTAGCGAGGAAAAATCCTTTTTGGAAGGAATTGAGTTGAAGAGGGCTGTAGGGATTGTGATGTTTTCTGAGGCCTGATCGCCGTCAGATTCAGATGAGCTTTGATAGGAGACATGGTCTGGAATCTCAGCTTCTGCAATATTAGAAACCTTAGTTTCCAAAGTTTTGAAAAAATTACTAACTGTATGTGCTGCAGATTTGTAGAGAGAATCAGAGTGATAATTTGCCCTCTTCCTTTAGTAATTCTTTAGTAGCAAGGGTTTTATATCAGATATTTAGAGAAGAGGAAAAAAATTAACAGTTTAATGCTGTCTCTAGGAGCTGTGGAAAAAGCCAGAAAGAGTCCCATCAGTGATTATTACTGCTTGCAAAACATAGGCTGGGCTGCTATTTAAACTCCTGTAAGTGCATGAGGGTACAGTCTTTTAATTCTTAAGTTGCCTTTGTATTTAAGCCGGGTGAGGCAGTATTCAAAATGAAAGGGCTGCACATATTAGGGATTTTCATATGCATTACTGTGCATTAACCTCCTGTTGCTCCCTGCTCTCCTTCCCACTTGTCACCCTGTCAGCTCCATTAATTAAGGGGGTGAGCCGTTGCGCTGAATAATAAGTGCGCACTATATACTCGAGTGCAGGCTGCGGCCCACTCCGGGACTCACCGTGTCCTCTGCTCTCGTTGTACCACAGCTGCGGTAACGCTCCTGCTATTCATGCGGCTGGTCGGTCGCGAGTGAATTCCTTCCTCGGTCTCGGTCTTTCTGCTGGTTCCAGCCCCTGACAAGCCGGGTGTTTTGCAGGTTTGTGCGGGCCTTTATCTGTGTTACGGCAGATCTGGGGGTCCTATGATGCGGTTAGAATCGCCCCCCAATGCTTTCTTTTATGCCACAGTAGGCTAGCCTTACATTACAGCCTAGATAGGGTCACTGGATGCAAGGTGGCTAATGCCGGTAACGCTCCCACTCAGATAGGGCTGAGGAGCTCCACTAGAAAGCAGCCATCTCCTAGGCTGGCTGGCTCCGCCCTCCGGGGATCTATGTTTAATTAATAATAGATGTGTAATCACAGCAATTATAAAAACCACATACATAGAGCAAGCAAAGTGAACGTTATAGATTTTTTTTAGGTAAGAAACACTTCTGTTCCACTGCGACCTTGTTCAAGCTGTAATGTGTGCAGTTCATTACATTTCATTAATCCCAGACAGTACATTCCATTTTAGACTCGTAAGTCCGTGAATACGTTACAATAACTTCTGGAGCTCGAAATCCTCCTCCTTTTTAGGGTGGTTTAAGTCCGGGTGCAGTGCCTGCTTGCTGCTGTGGTTAAAAAGCTGTGTTTGCATCAAGTAGCACTCAGGGACTGGATCTCAGCTGTGCAAAATGACGTCACACGCCAACGGCCGTTTCACCCCCCACGTGACCAAACGTCATTGGGGCTTCCTCAGGGCGTATACTTAGCAGTTCCATATGTGTTCTATTTAAACACAGCCCGTTATTCGGATTGGTGAAAATATCTTAGGTGAAATTGAGACAATGTATTTTTTATTACTCAGAAGTAACGAACAAAACTATTGATTCTCACATTGACCATAATCTAAGCAACTTAACTTAACGGTAATATGCTATAGCAACTTAAATAATTTTGTGTCAATACAAAGATCATTTGCACATATCTATATAAATCAATATTTACCTCCAGCAAGGCAAATGCGTGAAAAACGAGCACTGGGAGGCAGAAGCATCTAAGAGACCTCTATCAAAATTATCAACTTTGAGAGAGTTATATCCCATTCTTTTAACTACATAGAAATTATTTCCATAATATTGAAGAACAAATTTTATAAGAAGGGGGCAAAGTCTAATTTTTCATTCAACCCATTTGATGACAGGGTTTTTAGTCTAAATATCCATGCTACTTCTTTTCTAAGTAGCAAGTTATCTATGTCACCACCTCTACCATGTAATGAGCATCTTTCAATGCCTATTACTTTCAGATCATCTATGGAGCAGTTATGGCATAGTTTAAAATGCAGAGCTATATTACTATTTATAGTTCCTTCTTTCGCATTAGCAATGTCATTACGATGTTCTGTAACTCTGTCTTTCAAGATTCTCCTAGTTTTACCTGTATAATAGAGGGGACACGGACAGTATAACAGATATATTACATTATCAGATTTACAATTAATAAATTGTCTGATTTCATACATTTTCTCACCTGTACTAAACTGTCTGGTTTTTACAATGAACTTGCAAAAAAACACAATTTCCGCATTGAAAACAACCTTGTAGCTTCTGTCGTTTTTAAAGCCAGTTTTGTGCTTTTGGGTTGCATGTAAAATCGCTCTTAACCAATTTGTCTTTTAAATTGGGAGCTCTACGTGCAACTAGTGATGGAAAATCACCCACCACACTCTTAACATTCTCATCTGAGAGTAGAAATTGCCATTTGCTTTTTAGAATCTTACGAACTTGGTTCCAATGTCCATTGTATTCGGTAATAAATCTTACCCTATTGTCTGTTTTTTTCTCCTTTTTCTCAAACAAAAGAGAATCCCTATTAGTTTTTAGAGCCTGATTCATCGCGTATTTTACATTACGTCTTGAATATCCTCTTGCTTTAAATCGATTAGCCATTTCTTGTGCATGTATCTTATACTTATTCCTGCTGGAACAATTTCTCCGAAGTCTGAGGAATTGTCCAGTAGGAATCCCTCTAATAAGGGACGGTGGGTGGAGACTAGAAGCAATTAATAATGTATTAGTTGCAGTATTTTTTCTGTAGATTTCTGTAGTAGGCTTATTACCTTCTTTTTTTATTTTAATATCTAGGAACGGTAACTCAGATGTACTGTATTCATTTGTAAGAAAAATATTGAAATTGTTTTCATTCAGATTAGATACAAATTCTTTCAAAAGGGCCACAGACCCTCTCCAAAGTATGAATATGTCGTCCACATACCGACGCCACACTAATACTGAGGAGGCTATCAATTCATTAAAATCTTCAAAAACAGTAAGGAATTCCCATAAACCTAGGTGTAGACATGCATATTAGAGGGATTCCTACTGGACAATTCCTCAGACTTCGGAGAAATCGTTCCAGCAGGAATAAGTATAAGATACATGCACAAGAAATGGCTAATCGATTTAAAGCAAGAGGATATTCAAGACGTAATGTAAAATACGCGATGAATCAGGCTCTAAAAACTAATAGGGATTCTCTTTTGTTTGAGAAAAAGGAGAAAAAAACAGACAATAGGGTAAGATTTATTACCGAATACAATGGACATTGGAACCAAGTTCGTAAGATTCTAAAAAGCAAATGGCAATTTCTACTCTCAGATGAGAATGTTAAGAGTGTGGTGGGTGATTTTCCATCACTAGTTGCACGTAGAGCTCCCAATATAAAAGACAAATTGGTTAAGAGCGATTTTACACGCAACCCAAAAGCACAAAACTAGCTTTAAAAACGACAGAAGCTACAAGGTTGTTTTCAATGCGGAAATTGTGTTTTTTGCAAGTTCATTGTAAAAACCAGACAGTTTAGTACAGGTGAGAAAATGTATGAAATCAGACAATTTATTAATTGTAAATCTGATAATGTAATATATCTGTTATACTGTCCGTGTCCCCTCTATTATACAGGTAAAACTAGGAGAATCTTGAAAGACAGAGTTACAGAACATCCTAATGACATTGCTAATGCAAAAGAAGGAACTATAAATAGTAATATAGCTCTGCATTTTAAACTATGCCACAACTGCTCCATAGATGATCTGAAAGTAATAGGCATTGAAAGATGCTCATTACATGGTAGAGGTGGTGACATAGATAACTTGCTACTTAGAAAAGAAGTAGCATGGATATTTAGACTAAAAACCCTGTCACCAAATGGGTTGAATGAAAAATTAGACTTTGCCCCCTTCTTATAAAATTTGTTCTTCAATATTATGGAAATAATTTATATGTAGTTAAAAGAATGGGATATAACTCTCTCAAAGTTGATAATTTTGATAGAGGTCTCTTAGATGCTTCTGCCTCCCAGTGCTCGTTTTGCACGCATTTGCCTTGCTGGAGGTAAATATTGATTTATATAGATATGTGCAAATGATCTTTGTATTGACACAAAATTATTTAAGTTGCTATAGCATATTACCGTTAAGTTAAGTTGCTTAGATTATGGTCAATGTGAGAATCAATAGTTTTGTTCGTTACTTCTGAGTAATAAAAAATACATTGTCTCAATTTCACCTAAGATATTTTCACCAATCCGAATCACGGGCTGTGTTTAAATAGAACACATATGGAACTGCTAAGTATACGCCCTGAGGAAGCCCCAATGACGTTTGATCACGTGGGGGGTGTGACATCATTTTGCACAGCTGAGATCCAGTCCCTGAGTGCTACTCGATGCAAACACAGCTTTTTAACCACAGCAGCAAGCAGGCACTGCACCCGGACTTAAACCACCCTAAAAAGGAGGAGGATTTCGAGCTCCAGAAGTTATTGTAACGTATTCACGGACTTACGAGTCTAAAATGGAATGTACTGTCTGGGATTAATGAAATGTAATGAACTGCACACATTACAGCTTGAACAAGTTCGCAGTGGAACAGAAGTGTTTCTTACCTAAAAAAAAATCTATAACGTTGACTTTGCTTGCTCTATGTATGTGGTTTTTATAATTGCTGTGATTACACATCTATTATTAATTAAACATAGATCCCCAAGCAGTACCAAGGTAGCAGGTACCTTTTTGCAATATTGGTGCTACCCTCTGGTCGGGGTGTTGTTTATTGAATATAGAGTGTAAAATGTGAAGCATGTAATTATTTGCTTTTTTCTTATATTACAGTTTATTTAAAGTAGTTGGCATAGATCCTCAGGTTATTCTCAAGATAACTATTTTCCAATCTCGATTGGGTTATCCTCTGAGAGAGATGTTGCCATTATTACCTCTGTATTCTGAGTTATTTTGCATGGATCCCCATTATTATCCATGGTAGCAGATTCCTGTGGATATACAGGGCTACCCGCTGGTAGGGGTGTTGCTTAATAACTTTATTAGCCTTATTTAAGGATATAATTTGCATCGTGTTTAACTCTAAGTGAGCTGGCCAGCTTTAACTATGCATTTAATTTACACATTATATATTGAAATGTATGCTTTTTATTAATTTGCACAAATAATACATTTTATTAATACTTAATGTGTGTGTGGTTTTCGTTTAGGGGACCCAGAAGTTGTTTAGTTCACGCTGAAGCTGAGAACACCTGTTTATAATATATTTAATACATTTTTCTAATGTGTCATTGACTAAATTATTCTATAAATTTTATGGAGTGCTGAAATCTCTGCCTTTTTTGGAGAGGACACCCAAATAATAATAAATTGTCAAGTAGAATTTTGGTACATTTTCCCTAATAAAACAGTGCTTTTTGTATATGTATATATATATATATATATATATATATATATACAGGTAGCCCTCAGTTTACGCCGGGGTTAGGTTCCCGAAGGAATGGTTGTAAATCGAAAACCGTTGTAAATTGAAACCCACTTTATAATGTAAGTCAATGGGAAGTGAGGGAGTTTGGTTCCAGGCCCCTCTCAAAATTGTCATAAGTAACACCTAAACATTATTTTTAAAGCTTTGAAATGAAGACTTTAAATGCTAAACAGCATTATAAACCTAATACAATAACCACACAACACAGAATATATAATTAAACTAAGTTAAATGAACAAAAACATTTGCTAAACAGCATTATAAACCTAATAAAAAAATTAAACAACACAGACTTCACTTGCATTTTTCTGCAAACAGTTCTTTCTATGCATTCCAATCTGGACTGATTTATAGACAGGAAGATCTCGTTCCTTTGAAATCTGCTCGATAGCTCAGGTCTAGTTAAACTGATTAATTTCAGCTTGCTTGGCTTTGCTGCAACACAAGCGGACAGCTCCACCTACTGGCTATTTTAATCAATGCACTGCTTCTCAATGCTTTTCAATAGCAGTCACATGACTGGAAAAAAAGGTTGTTATTCTGAAACGGTGTAAATTGAACCGTTGTAAACCGAGGGCCACCTGTATATATATATATATATATATATATATATATATATATATATATATATATATACAGGGAGTGCAGAATTATTAGGCAAGTTGTATTTTTGAGGATTAATTATTGAACAACAACCATGTTCTAAATGAACCCAAAAAACTCATTAATATCAAAGCTGAATATTTTTGGAAGTAGTTTTTAGTTTGTTTTTAGTTTTAGCTATTTTAGGGGGATATCTGTGTGTGCAGGTGACTATTACTGTGCATAATTATTAGGCAACTTAACAAAAAACAAATATATACCGATTTCAATTATTTATTTTTACCAGTGAAACCAATATAACATCTCAACAATCACAAATATACATTTCTGACATTCAAAAACAAAACAAAAACAAATCAGTGACCAATATAGCCACCTTTCTTTGCAAGGACACTCAAAAGCCTGCCATCCATGGATTCTGTCAGTGTTTTGATCTGTTCACCATCAACATTGCGTGCAGCAGCAACCACAGCCTCCCAGACACTGTTCAGAGAGGTGTACTGTTTTACCTCCTTGTAAATCTCACATTTGACGATGGACCACAGGTTCTCAATGGGGTTCAGATCAGGTGAACAAGGAGGCCATGTCATTAGATTTTCTTCTTTTATACCCTTTCTTGCCAGCCATGCTGTGGAGTACTTGGACGCGTGTGATGGAGCATTGTCCTGCATGAAAATCATGTTTTTCTTGAAGGATGCAGACTTCTTCCTGTACCACTGCTTGAAGAAGATGTCTTCCAGAAACTGGCAGTAGGACTGGGAGTTGAGCTTGACTCCATCCTCAACCCGAAAAGGCCCCACAAGCTCATCTTTGATGATACCAGCCCAAACCAGTACTCCACCTCCACCTTGCTGGCGTCTGAGTCGGACTGGAGCTCTCTGCCCTTTACCAATCCAGCCACAGGCCCATCCATCTGGCCCATCAAGACTCACTCTCATTTCATCAGTCCATAAAACCTTAGAAAAATCAGTCTTGAGATATTTCTTGGCCCAGTCTTGATGTTTCAGCTTGTGTGTCTTGTTCAGTGGTGGTCGTCTTTCAGCCTTTCTTACCTTGGCCATGTCTCTGAGTATTGCACACCTTGTGCTTTTGGGCACTCCAGTGATGTTGCAGCTCTGAAATATGGTCAAACTGGTGGCAAGTGGCATCTTTGCAGCTGCACGCTTGACTTTTCTCAGTTCATGGGCAGTTATTTTGCGCCTTGGTTTTTCCACACGCTTCTTGCGACCCTGTTGACTATTTTGAATGAAACGCTTGATTGTTCGATGATCACGCTTCAGAAGCTTTGCAATTTTAAGAGTGCTGCATCCCTCTGCAAGATATCTCACTATTTTTGACTTTTCTGAGCCTGTCAAGTCCTTCTTTTGACCCATTTTGCCAAAGGAAAGGAAGTTGCCTAATAATTATGCACACCTGATATAGGGTGTTGATGTCATTAAACCACACCCCTTCTCATTACAGAGATGCACATCACCTAATATGCTTAATTGGTAGTAGGCTTTCGAGCCTATACAGCTTGGAGTAAGACAACATGCATAAAGAGGATGATGTGGTCAAAATACTCATTTGCCTAATAATTCTGCACTCCCTGTATATATATATATTTTTCTTTCATGTAATTAGCAAGAGTCCATGAGCTAGTGACGTATGGGATATACATTCCTACCAGGAGGGGCAAAGTTTCCCAAACCTCAAAATGCCTATAAATACACCCCTCACCACATCCACAAATCAGTTTTACAAACTTTGCCTCCCATGGAGGTGGTGAAGTAAGTTTGTGCTAGATTCTTCGTTGATATGCGATTCGCAGCAGGCTGGAGCCCGGTTTTCCTCTCAGTGTGCAGTGAATGTCAGAGGGATGTGAAGAGAGTATTGCCTATTTGAATTTAATGATCTCCTTCTATGGGGTCTATTTCATAGGTTCTCTGTTATCGGTCGTAGAGATTCATCTCTTACCTCCCTTTTCAGATCGACGATATACTCTTATATATACCATTACCTCTACTGATTCTCGTTTCCGTACTGGTTTGGCTTTCTACTACATGTAGATGAGTGTCCTGGGGTAAGCAAGTCTTATTTTTGTGACACTCTAAGCTATGGTTGGGCACTTTTATATAAAGTTCTAAATATATGTGTTTAAACATTTATTTGCCTTGATTCAGGATGTTCAACATTCCTTATTTCAGACAGTCAGTTTCATTATTTGGGATAATGCATTTGAATAATCAATTCTTACCTTAAAATTTGAATTTTTTTCCTGTGGGCTGTTAGGCTCGCGGGGGCTGAAAATGCTTCATTTTATTGCGTCATTCTTGGCGCTGACTTTTTTGGCGCAAAAAATTGACAAAATTTTTTTTGTCATTTCCGGCGTCATACCTGTCGCCGGAAGTTGCGTCATTTTTTTTGACGTTTTTGTGCCAAAAATGTCGGCGTCACCGGATGTGGCGTCATTTTTGGCGCTTAAAGCATTTAGGCGCCAAATAATGTGGGCGTCTTTTTTGGCGCTAAAAAATCTGGGCGTCATTATTGTTTGCACATTATTTAAGTCTCATTGTTTATTTGCTTCTGCTTGCTAGAAGCTTGTTCATTGGCATTTTTTCCCATTCCTGAAACTGTTATTTAAGGAATTTGATCAATTTTGCTTTATATGTTGTTTTTTCTATTACATATTGCAAGATGTCTCAGATTGACCCTGAATCAGAAGATACTTCTGGAAAATTGCTGCCTGATGCTGGATCTACCAAAGATAAGTGTATTTGTTGTAAACTTATGGTAACTGTTCCTCCGGCTGTTGTTTGTAATGAATGTCATGACAAACTTGTTAATGCAGATAAGATTTCCTTTAGTAATGTTCCATTACCTGTTGCTGTTCCATCAACATCTAATATTCAGGGTGTTCCTGTTAACATAAGAGATTTTGTTTCTAAATCTATTAAGAAGGCTATGTCTGTTATTCCCCCTTCTAGTAAACGTAAAAAGTCTTTTAAAACTTCTCATTTTTCAGATGAATTTTTAAATGAACATCATCATTCTGATTCTGATAATGATTTTTCTGGTTCAGAGGATTCTGTTTCAGAGGTTGATACTGATAAATCTTCATATTTATATAAAATGGAATTTATTCGTTCTTTACTTAAAGAAGTCTTAATTGCACTAGAAATAGAGGAATCTGGTCCTCTTGATACTAAATCTAAACGTTTGAATACAGTTTTTAAACCTCCTGTAGTTATTCCAGAGGTTTTTCCCGTCCCTGATGCTATTTCTGAAGTAATTTCTAGGGAATGGAATAATTTGGGTAATTCATTTACTCCTTCTAAACGGTTTAAGCAATTATATCCTGTGCCATCTGAGAGATTAGAGTTTTGGGACAAAATCCCTAAGGTTGATGGGGCTATCTCCACTCTTGCTAAACGTACTACTATTCCTACGGCAGATAGTACTTCCTTTAAGGATCCTTTAGATAGGAAAATTGAATCCTTTCTAAGAAAAGCTTACTTATGTTCAGGTAATCTTCTTAGACCTGCTATATCATTGGCAGATGTTGCTGCAGCTTCAACTTTCTGGTTGGAAGCTTTAGCACAACAAGTAACAGATCATAATACTCATAGCATTGTTAATCTTCTTCAACATGCTAATAACTTTATTTGTGATGCCATCTTTGATATCATTAGGGTTGATGTCAGGTATATGTCTTTAGCTATTTTAGCTAGAAGAGCTTTATGGCTTAAAACTTGGAATGCTGATATGTCTTCTAAGTCAACTTTGCTTTCCCTTTCTTTCCAATGTAATAAATTGTTTGGTTCATAGTTGGATTCTATTATTTCAACTGTTACTGGGGGGAAAGGAACTTTTTTACCACAGGATAAAAAATCTAAAGGTAAATTTAGGTCTGCTAATCGTTTTCGTTCCTTTCGTCACAATAAGGAACAAAAACCTGATCCTTCCCCTACAGGAGCAGTATCAGTTTGGAAACCATCTCCAGTCTGGAATAAATCCAAGCCTTTTAGGAAGCCAAAGCCAGCTCCCAAGTCCACATGAAGGTGCGGCCCTCATTCCAGCTCAGCTGGTAGGGGGCAGATTACGTTTTTTCAAAGAAATTTGGATCAATTCGATTCACAATCTTTGGATTCAGAATATTGTTTCACAAGGGTACAGAATAGGCTTCAAGATAAGGCCTCCTGCAAGAAGATTTTTTCTTTCCCGTGTCTCAATAAATCCAGTGAAGGCTCAAGCATTTCTGAAATGTGTTTCAGATCTAGAGTTGGCTGGAGTAATTGTGCCAGTTCCAGTTTTGGAACAGGGGCTGGGGTTTTACTCAAATCTCTTCATTGTACCAAAGAAGGAGAATTCCTTCAGACCAGGTCTGGATTTAAAAATATTGAATCGTTATGTAAGGATACCAACATTGAAAATGGTAACTATAAGGACTATTCTGCCTTTTGTTCAGCAAGGGCATTATATGTCCACAATAGATTTACAAGATGCATATCTGCATATTCCGATTCATCCAGATCACTATCAGTTTCTGAGATTCTCTTTTCTAGACAAGCATTACCAGTTTGTGGCTCTGCCGTTTGGCCTAGCAACAGCTCCAAGGATTTTTACAAAGGTTCTCGGTGCCCTTCTATCTGTAATCAGAGAACAGGGTATTGTGGTATTTCCTTATTTGGACGATATCTTGGTACTTGCTCAGTCTTCACATTTAGCAGAATCTCATACGAATCGACTTGTATCGTTTCTTCGAGAACATGGTTGGAGGATCAATTTACCAAAGAGTTCGTTGATTCCTCAGACAAGGGTAACCTTTTTAGGTTTCCAGATAGATTCAGTGTCCATGACTCTGTCTCTAACGGACAAGAGACGTCTAAAATTGGTTTCAGCTTGTCGAAACCTTCAGTCTCAATCATTCCCTTCGGTAGCCTTATGCATGGAAATTCTAGGTCTTATGACTGCTGCATCGGACGCGATCCCCTTTGCTCATTTTCACATGCGACCTCTTCAGCTCTGTATGCTGAACCAGTGGTGCAAGGATTATACAAAGATATCACAATTAATATCTTTAAAACCGATTGTACGACACTCTCTGACGTGGTGGACCGACCATCATCGTTTTTGTTCTTCCGACCTGGACTGTGATCTCAACAGATGCAAGTCTGACAGGTTGGGGAGCTGTATGGGGGTCTCTGACAGCACAAGGGGTTTGGGAATCTCAGGCGGCGAGATTACCAATCAACATTTTGGAACTCCGTGTGATTTTCAGAGCTCTTCAGTCGTGGCCTCTTCTAAAGAGAGAGTCGTTCATTTGTTTTCAGACAGACAATGTCACAACCGTGGCATATGTCAATCATCAAGGAGGGACTCACAGTCCTCTGGCTATGAAAGAAGTATCTTGAATACTTGTATGGGCGGAATCCAGCTCCTGTCTAATTTCTGCAGTTCATATCCCAGGTATAGACAATTGGGAAGCGGATTATCTCAGTCGCCAAACATTATATCCGGGCGAATGATCTTTTCACCCAGAGGTATTTCTTCAGATTGTTCAAATGTGGGGACTTCCAGAAATATATCTGATGGCTTCTCATCTAAACAAGAAGCTTCCCAGGTATCTGTCCAGATCCAGGGATCCTCAGGCGGAAGCAGTGGATGCATTGTCACTTATATCTTTCAGCCTCTAGTTCTTCTTCCAAGAGTGATTTCAAAGATTCTAAAGGAGCGTTCGTTTGTTCTGCTGGTGGCTCCAGCATGGCCTCACAGGTTTTGATATGCGGATCTTGTTCGGATGGCTACTTGCCAACTGTGGACTCTTCCGTTAAGACCAGACCTTCTATCGCAAGGTCCTTTTTTCCATCAGGATCTCAAATCCTTAAATTTGAAGGTATGGAGATTGAACGCTTGATTCTCAGTCATAGAGGTTTCTCTGACTCCGTCATTAATACTATGTTACAGGCTCGTAAATCTGTGTCTAGGAAGATATATTATCGAGTCCGGAAGACTTACATTTCTTGGTGTTCTTCTCATCATTTTTCTTGGCATTCTTTTAGAATTCCTAGAATTTTACAGTTTTTTCAGGATGGTTTGGATAAAGGTTTGTCTGCAAGTTCCTTGAAAGGACAAATCTCTGCTCTTTCTGTTCTTTTTCACAGAAAGATTGCTAATCTTCCTGATATTCATTGTTTTGTACAGGCTTTGGTTCATATAAAACCTGTCATTAAGTCAATTTCTCCTCCTTGGAGTTTGAATTTGGTTCTGGGGGCTCTTCAAGCTCCTCCGTTTGAACCTATACATTCGCTGGATATTAAATTACTTTCTTGGAAAGTTTTGTTTCTTTTGGCCATCTCTTCTGCTAGAAGAGTTTCTGAATTATCTGCTCTTTCTTGTGAGTCTCCTTTTCTGATTTTTCATCAGGATAAGGCGGTTTTGCGAACTTCATTTAAATTTTTACCTAAGGTTGTGAATTCTAACAACATTAGTAGAGAAATTGTGGTTCCTTCGTTGTGTCCTAATCCTAAGAACTCTAAGGAAAGATCGTTGCATTCTTTGGATGTAGTTAGAGCTTTGAAACATTATGTTGAAGCTACTAAAGATTTCCTGAAAGACTTCTAGTCTATTTGTTATCTTTTCTGGTTCTAGGAAAGGTCAAAAGGCTTCTGCCATTTCTTTGGCATCTTGGTTAAAATCCTTGATTCATCATGCTTATGTCGAGTCGGGTAGAACTCCGCCTCAAAGGATTACAGCTCATTCGACTAGGTCAGTCTCTACTTCCTGGGCATTTAGGAATGAAGCTTCGGTTGATCAGATTTGCAAAGCAGCAACTTGGTCTTCTTTGCATACTTTTACTAAATTCTACCATTTTGATGTGTTTTCTTCTTCTGAAGCAGTTTTTGGTAGAAAAGTACTTCAGGCAGCTGTTTCAGTTTGATTCTTCTGCTTATAATTTCAGTTTTTTTCATTATAAGATTTAAACTTTTTTGGGGTGTGGATTATTTTTCAGCGGAATTGGCTGTCTTTATTTTATCCCTCCCTCTCTAGTGACTCTTGCGTGGAAGATCCACATCTTGGGTATTCATTATCCCATACGTCACTAGCTCATGGACTCTTGCTAATTACATGAAAGAAAACATAATTTTTGTAAGAACTTACCTGATAAATTCATTTCTTTCATATTAGCAAGAGTCCATGAGGCCCAACCTTTTTGTGGTGGTTATGATTTTTTTGTATAAAGCACAATTATTCCAATTTCTTATTTTATATGCTTTCACACTTTTTTCTTATCACCCCACTTCTTGGCTATTCGTTAAACTGATTTGTGGGTGTGGTGAGGGGTGTATTTATAGGCATTTTGAGGTTTGGGAAACTTTGCCCCTCCTGGTAGGAATGTATATCCCATATGTCACTAGCTCATGGACTCTTGCTAATATGAAAGAAATGAATTTATCAGGTAAGTTCTTACATAAATTATGTTATTTATAGGTATATACAGATATATAGGAATATCTATTTAAAAATACATAGAACATGTTCCCCTATACCCTATGTTAAGAACATTGGAATGTAAAATATTTACAATATATACACAGTAAAACACATGATTAAATATTAAAATTGAATTCAAATTAATTTTCTTGTTTTCAGGTATTTGAGTGGAAAGAGTTCCAAAGTGTGTGTATATATATATATATATATATATATATATATATATATATATATATATATATATATATATGTACAGTTGTAATCAAAATGATTCAACCCCCATTTCAAATCAAGTTTATTGTCAAAATTTACAGACTTTCAGCTGTTTGCAATGAACAAATCAATCAAAAGCCATTAAAATAGCTCAACACAACAAATGCTTCAAGTGGTTTTCCCAAATTCAACTAAAAATACAACTTTTAATAAATTCTGCAGTCTCAAAATTATTCATCCCCCTGAATAGAACCCCTCACAGCAGCACAAATATGCAAAACAGGCGTTGTCTCAAGCACACCTGATGCAACTAATCAAGGGCTTCATTAGCTGCACCAGGTGTGCTTGAGCTAGAACACATGAAATACCTGAACTGGATAGGGGTTTGTTAAATGTCACATTGACTGCATGTTAGAAACATAGCTAAGTCAAAAGAATGGTCCAAAAGGTTAAGAGGAGAGATCATCGCCCTTCACAAACAGGAAACAAGATACAAAACGATAGCGAAGGCACTGAATGTTCATAGAAAAACCTGATTTGCAATGGGGGTTGAATCATTTTTATTACAACTGTATATATGTGTATACATGCATATATATGTGTTTATATGTACATATTGTATGTATATACATCTATACACATATAAACATAAATATACAAGTATACACATATATACATATGAATATACACATACAATCACATGTATATGTATGCATATATACATTATAGCCCTTTCAATTTAAACATCTTGTCATATACCTTTTAACCCTTTGAATATTTTTTATTAGATAGTGTATATATGAGTGTAAATGTTAATTTTAATGTTTTTTTTTTTAGCCCAACCCTTTATGCAAGGTCTTCAGTTGCGCTAACCCAATAAGTGCAAATTAACGAGGGCGGGTAATATTTTAATATTGCGCACACGCTAACATTAGCGTACCATTTGTATTCCAGCCCATCATCAGTTGAGACAGTTCACCAATCACAAAACAAGATATAAAATAAGGATATAAAATGGAAGTCAATATTATAAAATGATATAAAAAAAGCAACGAGAACCTATAAGAGATAAAATGTAAAGCTCTAACATCACATTCTCTATGAAAAAGAAATGAGACAAGATAGGGTAACCCATGTAACTAATAATTGTTTAAGAGATAGAAAATGATTACAAGGCCAAGTTTGAAGGAAGCACATAACTAAAACAATATTCCAAATGGAAATAATGAGAAATGCCTGAATGATCCAACAAACATGAGAATGGTATACCATGTGATTATCCCCAGTGAGGTATTGATTACGTTTATAGACTTATACTCATAGTCCAAAAGGTAAAGTAAGAAATTCATAACTTGATTTAGCTTAAAATGGATCGAAATTCCTTCCAGAACACCAGCCATGTCATCTGTAGAAATATTTACGTAAACCAAGCAACAGGATTCTTGCTTCTTTTGAGAGACCTGAAATAATCTGCCAGATGTAGATGTTTGGGAAGGGATACAAGTTTGTGAGGATTACACAGTTTATTTTAGTGTTGCCCACACCATATCCACTACTCCACCCAATCTTTGCATATGTTGTGCCATTGTGAAATACATTATTGTGCAGTAATTTGTAATAATTGTTATTTTATACCATAACATATTAAATAATGCTAAATACAGCAATAGATTAACAAAATTAAGTGCATAGCAACATGAATTTGGCTGTTCTGGGTAAAACAAAAGTTGGATAGAAATAGGAAGTTGTCGAAGTGAGAGAGTGGAGAAAGAGAGTGCTAATAGTTATGGAAGGTTTTAGCAGACCTGGAGATTTTCTTTTAATAATGATCATCTCTCCCTTCTATCTCTTAACTATCTTTCTCCCCCCTCCACTCTTCAATCTCTCATTTTCCCCGCTCCCTTATCTCTAAGGCCATATTTACTCTTTTTTTCCCCTCTCTCATATCTCTTTACTCTTTTTTTTCCTCCACTCTCTTGTAAAGCTCCATTTTTACTTTTCCTCTCCAATCACTCTCTCTCTCTCTCTCTCTCTCTACTCCCGTTTACCCTCTCAAAAATAGAAGTCTAAGCTCTAATTGTGTTCCTACTGTCCTAGAGGAATAACATATCCTTGCCCTTGCTAGGATATATAATAGCCAAAAGAACAAAAAGAAGAAAAAGGCTTGGCAGGGCTACAAGCAAAAAGTTAAAACATAGCATTTATTGCAAATAGTTAAAACCAGGCCTTACATTCATATAAAAGCAAATATATATGATATCCCTTTAGATAATATTTTTAAGCACATAGCCCAAAATGTGTGTTTCTGCAATAGGAGGGTACATTTTGCAAATATGCTAACTTTGCTACTTACAACACGCTACCAGACTTTGGATCGTGAGTAAATGTTGATTCAACATTCATTCACTAAGTTTCACTCACCACCATTAAATTTCTACTCGCAAATGTCTAGTAAAGAGTGGAAATTTTGAGCCCTACACATAGTTGAAGCTTAGCACTCACTTCACATCAAAGCAGCTTCAAGGGTGCACTTCACATTGATATATAACACGACAATAGTCAGAAAGGCACTCACTGTATAATCCAACACAATCACATTTATTTTGGTATGACATTTCTGGGTTTCACCCCAGTTCTCAGACCCATACACACCCAAACAGGTTTGTTTTGACCTGCTGCATGTGACCAAGGCTCCTGTGGGGGCTGAAACGTTATGCTTTATTTGCATTAAATTGGTGATTTATCTCATCTCTGGTGCTGGCTGTTTTTGTTGTGGGATCCTACGGATCAACACCGGGTCCTGTCCTACTTCATTGTTCATTGTTTGGATTCATTTTGGCCGAGCACAGAGTGGTTGCAAGTGTTGGTGATGGTGAGTGCTGATCTTCTGTACAGTTTTATAGATATATATATATACACACACAGTTGTAATCAAAATTATTCAACCCCATTGCAAATTAGGCTTATTGTCAAAATGTACAGACTTTCAGCTTTCAGTGTGCTTGAGACAACACCTGTTTTGCATATTTGTGCTGTTGTGAGGGGTTCTATTCAGGGGGTTGAATAATTTTAAGACTGCAGAATTCATTAAAAGTTGCATTTTCCGTTGAATTTGGTGAAAGCACTTGACACATTCGTTGTTTCAATTGCTTTTGTTTGATTTGTTCATTGCAAATAGTTAAAATTCTGTACATTTTGACAATAAACCTGATTTGTATGAGGGTTAAATAATTTTTATCACTTATTTTTATTTATTTTTATTATAACGGGATATATATAAAAATATATATATAAAACTAAAATGAACATTTTCTTGTATGTGAAGAACATTGGAATATGAAATATGAATAACTCATGTCAGGTTGAGCGCACTTGGTCTAACATGGTATCGAGTTTGCACGCAAGCAATAAGTGTTAAGGTTTTTTCCTAATGTGCTCCATTAAAGGACCAGTCAACACAGTAGATTTGCATAATCAACAAATGCAAGATAACAAGACGATGTATAGCCCTTAGTCTGAACTTCAAATGAGTAGTAGATTTTTTTCTGACAATTTTAAAAGTTGTCTTTTTCCACTCCCCCTGTACCATGTGCCATCAGCCAATCACAAATGCATACACGTACCATGTGACAGCAATCAGCCATTCACAAATGCATACACACTTATTCTTGCACATGCTCAGTAGGAGCTGGTGACTCAAAAAGTTTAAATATAAAAAGACTGTGCACATTTAGTTAATGGAAGTAAATTGGAAAGTTGTTTAAAATGGCATGCTCTATCTGAATAATGAAAGTTTAATTTTGATTGAGTGTCCCTTTAAAGTCTATGGGGCGAATGCATTAGCGCAGTCACAAAATCCCAAGTCCTGAAATTAGCGTGCACCAGATTTTGACTGCGCGCAAACATTTTCCTTGTATTAGTTTACTTTCAGCAAGCAAAAGCTCTAAATAGCACACCACTTGTAATCTAGCCATATATATATATATATATGATATGGGATGGCAAGAAAGGGAGCCTCAGGATTATAATCCTGAACTAAAGACAGGGAATTCAGCACTCTTTTAAATAAAAGGAAATAAGCTCAAATCATTCAGTTTAGTCCAAGTTGCAATTTTTATTTGTGGGATAGTATCCTCCCACACCCAGAAAGCACATACAAGCTGGAAAAACAATAGTTGAAAATCTTCAATAGATAATTATATCCATGTACGGTTGAAAGAAACCTTACGAACATGAAAAATAGAAACAATAAATTAACCTGACCGGTCAGGGGTACATGCAGTTGTCACTTGAGATACAGTCAAAATAATAGTAGTGTTACTCACAAAAGACCGTATTCTTGGTCATGGCCTAATGAATCCCTCTACCTGCGCAGCCTTGAAAACACAGTAAATGAGGCTAAATCTTTAGCAGGTAAATATCAGAGTTGTAGAAGGCCTGAGCAAATAACCAGTACAGTATTTCATAGAATGCAGGGTTCAATACATATCGGATACAGGCTCTGATGTATGTACAGTGTATCTGACGTATACCTAAGAGGACCACTCCAGTCAAACTACACCCAGCTGCACACAGCACCCCTGTTAGGGGGCGTAACGCTGGGCAGGTTTTCAAAGGGGATCTAAGTAGACTGTTAGCGGATCCCCCAGATATGTACAAAGTAGGACACAAGTGTAAATTAGTGCACAACAGAATATTACTTGATAAGGTAATAGATACGACAGTGTCTCATGCCCATCTATAGATTACTAGGCAAAGTAGTGTTGATCATGCAGAGTGTATGCTGTTGCAAAAGCTGGCATTCTAGCAAGTTCATCATGCAAGCATAATTATCAGCAAAGCCAATAGCATCGCGTATTCAGCGCAGCCACAGTTAATATCCCAGTAGCAAAAGTAGTAAGCGTGTGTTAGTAGGCAAGCACACAAGTAATACAGGTATCGTTACTTATTCAAGTAGTATCAAAAGTTAGACCAAGTATATTGATCTGTTGTTTTGAATATGGTCGCTCAGCTGCTTTTATCATACAACAACCCTCAGCGGGGGAACAGCAATCAGAAAGTACTGCCCAATATGATAGCTGGCAGCGCCAGTTTTGCCGTTATAGAGGCAGCGTTCATACGACCTGTTCGTGCACTATTCGTAGATGGTATCGTTGGATTCTGTATGCAGGAGCGGAACGGAGCCTTCATTCATGAATCCAATCGACAGTGGCAAACACATGCATCACATGACCGGCTGGCTTAACCAATGCCGACGCGCGTTTCACCCGCTCGTCTTCACTTCAGACCGGGCTTCGTCAGGGCGGAATTCAGATTACATCATTACGTCCTAATTTATAGGAGACATTGCAGCGCCTCTGCTGGTGGGTGAGAGTATAGCATGTCATAGCCAAGCAACCGTTTAAACAAAGAGATTTTAAGATTGACTGGAACATACTTGGATACTAAATAAAAAAAAACGTACCAGTAGATACATTCTTAACGCCAAGAAGAGTATATTAAAAAAACTAGGAAATTTCTAATTTTACAAATAGGAAACTTTATCCAATAATAATAAGAAGTGTCTAACAAAATTGTACATATATATACATATGTATTATTTTAAGAAAATTATATACAGACATATGTATAGAGAATTCATAAGGTTTCTATTAAAAAAGAGGAGATTTTTAATAAGTATAGTCTTTATTTGTTCATGCAAACAAAAATACCATGGATTTTGTTAAAGGAAGCAAGCCATATCCAGCTTGTCATTCAGACCATAGGGAAGCTGGGTCTCAAGAATTGAGATCCACCTGCATTCCTTGCGGAGAAGGACCTTATCATTGTCCCCCCTCTGCCATTCATGATGCCCCTGTCAATGCCTACAAACCTTAGAGAATCAGGATCACAGGCATGAGTCTGTTCAAAATGTTTCGCCACATTGCTTTTAGGGTTTTTGTTCTTTATGTCATCGCGATGTTCAGTGATGCGGTCTTTTATGGCCCTTCTAGTTTTCCCCACATAGAAAAGGGGGCAACTGCAGGCTAGTAAATAAATAACACCTTCCGTGTTACAATTTACAAAATATTTGAGTTTGTAGATTTTTCCTGTGTTAGTACTAAACTCTAGGGATGGGCGAATGTGCAAATTTTCGAATTTCGAATGTAGAACGAATGTTATTACCGAAATTCGAATTCTAAATTCGAATGTCGATAAGAACGAATATTCTTAAAAATTCGAAAATCGAATGTTATTTACAGTTTTCGAATGTCACTTTCGAATTCGAATGTTTATAATTATATCGAATGTCTACATTCGAAATTCGAATTTTTCGAATTCGAATATAAATTCGAATTTTTCGAATTCGAATATAAATTCAAATTTTTCGAATTCGAATATAAATTCGAATTTTTCGAATTCGAATATAAATTCGAATTTTTCGAATTCGAATATTGCATAATTCGAATATTACATTTAAAAGCATTAGAAATACTATTACAATCTAAATTCGATTTTTTTTTTTCGAATATTGCATAATTCGAATATTACATTTAAAGAAAAAGCATTAGAAATACTATTACAATCTAAATTTGAATTTTTCGAATTTGAATACACGTATTGCATAATACGAATATTACATTTAAAGAAAAAGCATTAGAAATACTATTACAATCTAAATTCGAATTTTTCGAATTCGAATACACGTATTGCATAATTCGAATATTACATTTAAAGAAAAAGCATTAGAAATACTATTACAATCTAAATTCGAATTTTTCGAATTCGAATATTGCATAATTCGAATATTACATTTAAAGAAAAAGCATTAGAAATACTATTACAATCTAAATTCAAATTTTTCGAATTCGAATATTGCATAATTCGAATATTACATGTAAAGAAAAAGCATTAGAAATACTATTACAATCTAAATTCGAATTTTTCGAATTCGAATATTGCATAATTCGAATATTACATTTAAAGAAAAACATTAGAAATACTATTACAATCTAAATTCGAATTTTTCGAATTCGAATACACGTATTGCATAATTCGAATATTACATTTAAAGAAAAAGCATTAGAAATACTATTACAATCTAAATTCGAATTTTTCGAATTCGAATATTGCATAATTTGAATATTACATTTAAAGAAAAAGCATTAGAAATACTATTACAATCTAAATTCGAATTTTTCGAATTCGAAAACACGTATTGCATAATTCGAATATTACATTTAAAGAAAAAGCTTTAGAAATACTATTACAATCTAAATTCGAATTTTTCGAATTCGAATACACATATTGCATAATTCGAATATTACATTTAAAGAAAAAGCATTAGAAATACTATTACAATCTAAATTCGAATTTTTCTAATTCGAATACACGTATTGCATAATTCGAATATTACATTTAAAGAAAAAGCATTAGAAATACTATTACAATCTAAATTCGAATTTTTCGAATTCGAATATTGCATAATTCGAATATTACATTTAAAGAAAAAGCATTAGAAATACTATTACAATCTAAATTCGAATTTTTCGAATTCGAATATTGCATAATTCGAATATTACATGTAAAGAAAAAGCATTAGAAATACTATTACAATCTAAATTCGAATTTTTCGAATTCGAATACACGTATTGCATAATTCGAATATTACATTTAAAGAAAAAGCATTAGAAATACTATTACAATCTAAATTCGAATTTTTCGAATTCGAATATTGCATAATTCGAATATTACATTTAAAGAAAAAGCATTAGAAATACTATTACAATCTAAATTCGAATTTTTCGAATTCGAATATTTTCGAATGTAATCGTAAAATTCGAAACCGAATATTCGAAAATCGAATGTTAGAATGTTATGTAAACATTCGAAATTCGATTCGAACGAACGAACGAATGTGTTAAAATTCGTGCCGTTTTTCGAATGTAGCGAAACATTCGCCCATCCCTACTAAACTCTTTGGGTTTTAGCATGTATCTACATGCTACACATTTCCTGCAAGGAAAGTTGCCTGCTGATCTATGTTTAGTCAGCCAGTCCATTTGCTTGGGTTGGGACACATATTGACTCCTTACGAGTTTGTCTGTGAGATTGGGTGCCCTCCTAGCAGTTATGTTCGGAAACTCACCCACTTACTGAGAAACACTTGCATCACTAGTAAGCACTTGCCAATTTTTTGCAAGAATGTTCCTCAGGGTATGCCAGTGGCAGTTGTAATCAGTAATAAGTCTTATTTTAGGGTGTTTCTTCTTTTCTTGGGGCGAAAGGAGTTTTTCTCTATCTGCATGCATTGCTCAACTAAGGAAAAATATATAAAACATGCTCTTGATATGGAAAAAAGATTCATAGATAGAGGCTATTCGAAAAGAGTTGTAAAAAGGGCATTCTATCATGCAATGCATGAAGATAGAGATAAATTCCTTTTGCCCCAAGAAAAGAAGAAAGACCCTAAAATAAGACTTATTACTGATTACAACTGCTACTGGCATACCCTGAGGAACATTCTTGCAAAAAATTGGCAAGTGCTTACTAGTGATGCAAGTGTTTCTCAGGAAGTGGGTGAGTTTCTGAACATAACTGCTAGGAGGGCACCCAATCTCAAAGACAAACTCGTAAGTAGTCAATATGTGTCCCAACCCAAGCAAATGGACTGGCTGACTAAACATAGATCAGCAGGCAACTTTCCTTGCTGGAAATGTGTAGCATGTAGATACATGCTAAAACCCAAAGAGTTTAGTACTAACACAGGAAAAATCTACAAACTCAAATATTTTGTAAATTGTAACACGGAAGGTGTTATTTATTTACTAGCCTGCAGTTGACCCCTTTTCTATGTGGGGAAAACTAGAAGGGCCTAAAAGACCGCATCACTGAACATCACGATGACATAAAGAAACATTTTGAACAGACTCATGCCTTTGATCCTGATTCTCTAAGGAAACCTTATGAATTCTCTATACATATGTCTGTATATAATTTTCTTAAAATAATACATATGTATATATATGTACAATTTTGTTAGACACTTCTTATTATTATTGGATAAAGTTTCCTATTTGTAAAATTAGAAATTTCCTAGTTTTTTAATATACTCTTCTTGACGTTAAGAATGTATCTACTGGTACTTTTTTTTTATTTTGTATCCAAGTATGTTCCAGGCAATCTTAAAATCTCTTTGTTTAAACGGTTGCTTGGCTATGACATGCTATAATCTCACCCACCAGCAGAGGCGCTGCAATAACTCCTATAAATTAGGACGTAATGATGTAATCTGAATTCCGCCCTGACGAAGCCCGGTCTGAAGTGAAGACGAGCGGGTGAAACGCGTGTCGGCATTGGTTAAGCTGGCCGGTCATGTGATGCATGTGTTTGCCACTGTCGATTGGATTCATGAATGAAGGCTCCGTTCCGCTCCTGCATACAGAATCTGCTTGAGCTGCTATACCTGTTGCTGTAAGAAGCCAAGCTTAGGAAGGATACCATCTACGAATAGTGCACAAACAGGTCGTATGAACACTGCCTCTATAACGGCAAAACTGGCGCTGCCAGCTATCATATTGGGCAGTACTTTCTGATTGCTGTTCCCCCGCCGAGGGTTGTTGTATGATAAAAGCAGCTGAGCGACCATATTCAAAACAACAGATCGATATACTTGGTCTAACTTTTGATACTATTTGAATAAGTAACGATACCTGTATTACTTGTGTGCTTGCCTACTAACACACGCTTACTACTTTTGCTACTGGGATATTAACTGTGGCTGCACTGAATACGCAATGCTATTGGCTTTGCTGATAATTATGCTTGCATGATGAACTTGCTAGAATACCAGCTTTTGCTACAGCATACACTCTGCATGATCAACACTACTTTGCCTAGTAATCTATAGATGGGCATGAGACACTGTCGTATCTATTACCTTATCAAGTAATATTCTGTTGTGCACTAATTTACACTTGTGTCCTACGTTGTACATATCTGGGGGATCCGCTAACAGTCTACTTAGATCCCCTTTGAAAACCTGCCCAGCGTTACGCCCCCTAACAGGGGTGCTGTGTGCAGCTGGGTGTAGTTTGACTGGAGTGGTCCTCTTAGGTATACGTCAGATACACTGTACATACATCAGAGCCTGTATCCGATATGTATTGAACCCTGCATTCTATGAAATACTGGTAATCTGCTCAGGCCTTCTACAACTCTGATATTTACCTGCTAAAGATTTAGCCTCATTTACTGTGTTTTCAAGGCTGCGCAGGTAGAGGGGTTCATTAGGCCTTGACCAAGAATACGGTCTTTTGTGAGTAACACTACTATTATTTTGACTGTATCTCAAGTGACAACTGCATGTACCCCTGACCGGTCAGGTTAATTTATTGTTTCTATTTTTCATGTTCGTAAGGTTTCTTTAAACTGTACATGGATATAATTATCTATTGAAGATTTTCAACTATTGTTTTTCCAGCTTGTATGTGCTTTCTGGGTGTGGGAGGATACTATCCCACAAATAAAAATTACAACTTGGACTAACTGAATGATTTGAGCTTATTTCCTTTTATTTAAAAGAGTGCTGAATTCCCTGTCTTTAGTTCAGGATTATAATCCTGAGGCTCACTTTCTTGCCATCCCATATCACATTTTTTAAGGGTCTGCACCACTACGTCTTTAACACAAACTGAGGCTATTGCGCCTGTATGATAAATTTAAAAAATAAATTTTTAAATTGTCAATAAGCTCCTGCTTGCAATTGCGTCCCCACCGTAACGTTCTTGATTTTATATATATATATATATATATAAACATATATATATATACATACAAAAAGTGAGTAAGGTGCACTCTCACAAACAGTCTTCAGATGCCAGGATGTTTGAATAAGGGTTAAATACAGCAAGCAAAAGACTTGCTGGACTTAATAACAGCAAATAAAGTAGTTTATTCAGTGACGTTTCGGGGAATGCTCCCCTTCATCAGACAAGTGTTGCACAGAACAAAAAGCAGAAATTTCCCCATATTGGGGTGATTTACATGCTGTTGCATTAGCCCTGCTCTCACATTCAAAACTATGAGGCTTATTCTGAATAGAATTGCACATATTGTAACCTCCTATACAGCTCCACGCTGATATATACCGCTAGACTATTGAGTGACAGACAACATACGGTTAGCACTCATTGTCATTAACAATTATGTACTTAATCACGTACCTAATATTTTGTGTTGGTGTCTAGATATCCCTCAATAGGTTACAGTATGGATGCTCTAATACATGTGATGTATCATTGTATTTCCCGTTATTGAACAAACTGTATGAGGCCATGCAGTCCAGTGGCTTTGTTGTGGGGCCGTTATGAATGTACAGGGAGTGCAGAATTATTAGGCAAGTTGTATTTTTGAGGATTAATTTTATTATTGAACAACAACCATGTTCTCAATGAACCCAAAAAACTCATTAATATCAAAGCTGAATAGTTTTGGAAGTAGTTTTTAGTTTGTTTTTAGTTATAGCTATTTTAGGGGGATATCTGTGTGTGCAGGTGACTATTACTGTGCATAATTATTAGGCAACTTAACAAAAAACAAATATATACCGATTTCAATTATTTATTTTTACCAGTGAAACCAATATAACATCTCAACATTCACAAATATACATTTCTGACATTCAAAAACAAAACAAAAACAAATCAGTGACCAATATAGCCACCTTTCTTTGCAAGGACACTCAAAAGCCTGTCATCCATGGATTCTGTCAGTGTTTTGATCTGTTCACCATCAACATTGCGTGCAGCAGCAACCACAGCCTCCCAGACACTGTTCAGAGAGGTGTACTGTTTTCCCTCCTTGTAAATCTCACATTTGATGATGGACCACAGGTTCTCAATGGGGTTCAGATCAGGTGAACAAGGAGGCCATGTCATTAGATTTTCTTCTTTTATACCCTTTCTTGCCAGCCACACTGTGGAGTACTTGGACGCGTGTGATGGAGCATTGTCCTGCATGAAAATCATGTTTTTCTTGAAGGATGCAGACTTCTTCCTGTACCACTGCTTGAAGAAGGTGTCTTCCAGAAACTGGCAGTAGGACTGGGAGTTGAGCTTGACTCCATCCTCAACCCGAAAAGGCCCCACAAGCTCATCTTTGATGATACCAGCCCAAACCAGTACTCCACCTCCACCTTGCTGGCGTCTGAGTCGGACTGGAGCTCTCTGCCCTTTACCAATCCAGCCACGGGCCCATCCATCTGGCCCATCAAGACTCACTCTCATTTCATCAGTCCATAAAACCTTAGAAAAATCAGTCTTGAGATATTTCTTGGCCCAGTCTTGACGTTTCAGCTTGTGTGTCTTGTTCAGTGGTGGTCGTCTTTCAGCCTTTCTTACCTTGGCCATGTCTCTGAGTATTGCACACCTTGTGCTTTTGGGCACTCCAGTGATGTTGCAGCTCTGAAATATGGCCAAACTGGTGGCAAGTGGCATCTTGGCAGCTGCACGCTTGACTTTTCTCAGTTCATGGGCAGTTATTTTGCGCCTTGGTTTTTCCACACGCTTCTTGCGACCCTGTTGACTATTTTGAATGAAACACTTGATTGTTCGATGATCACGCTTCAGAAGCTTTGCAATTTTAAGAGTGCTGCATCCCTCTGCAAGATATCTCACTATTTTTGACTTTTCTGAGCCTGTCAAGTCCTTCTTTTGACCCATTTTGCCAAAGGAAAGGAATTTGCCTAATAATTATACACACCTGATATAGGGTGTTGATGTCATTAGACCACACCCCTTCTGATTACAGAGATGCACATCACCTAATATGCTTAATTGGTAGTAGGCTTTCAAGCCTATACAGCTTGGAGTAAGACAACATGCATAAAGAGGATGATGTGGTCAAAATACTCATTTGCCTAATAATTCTGCACTCCCTGTATACATGCAGCCATAATGTGCTATATTGCACATCAACAATACACATCAACAGTGTAGATGTTGCCTGTTAAGGGGATATGTACATATGTATATATATGCTTGTGTTTGGTGGTTTACGGTTATGGATACTCTTTATAGTACAAGTTTTTTTTGACACTTTATATAAATGTTTTTAACATTGCACTGTTGCTAGGGACTGGTTGCCCTGGCAACTGTTTTGGCGGTTTGCACACAGGGGGAGGGTCTATGTAAGGGTATAAATGTTTTGCACATTCTCTGTAACATTGGTCTGATGAAGGGGAGCATTCCCCAAAACGTCACTGAATAAACTACTCTATTTGCTGTTATTAAGTCCAGAGAGTGCTGTCTTTTGCTTGCTATATATATATATATATATATATACACACACACACACATACAGTATATATACACCCATGTCTTGTCTTTATGTCTTTATATATTGTACACCATTTATAGCACTGGCATTTAAAACACTTCAAATAAAGAAAACAGAGATATAGCAAGGAGCTTGGAGTTAAAGGGACACTCAAGTCAAAATAAACTTTTATGATTCAGATAGCGCATGCAGGTTTAAGACACTTTCCAATTTACTTTGATTATCACATTTTTTATATTCACAGGGTTTACATATACTAGTCTATGTTTGGCTGATGTCTGTCACATTATACAGGGGGTTGGAAAATGAGGGGGGGGGGGATTTGTCAGAAAAAAAAAATACTGCTTATTTTAAATTCAGAGTAGGTGTTAAATCATTGTATTTTTATTATGCAATTGTTAATTATGCAATTCTACTGCACTGAGTGGTCCTTTAACCCCTTAATGACAAGTGACGTACCAGGTACGTCCTGCAAAAACTTGCAGTTAGTGACAATGGACGTACCTGGTACGTCACTTGTCTAAGAGAGTGCTGGAAGCGATCGCAATCGCTTCCAGCAGCTCTCAGGGTATTGCAGTGATGCCTCGATATTGAGGCATCCTGCAATACCCTTTAGAAAGCATCCGATGCAGAGAGAGCCACTCTGTGGCCCTCTCTGCACCGGTAGCGATGGTGCCGGTTCGTTGGTGGGTGGGAGCGCAACAGGGAGGCGGGTGGGCGGCCCATCGCTACCCGGCATCCGGCTCCTGTTAGTGCAATGTGCACGCCGGGTGCCGGGAGCGTGCGGGGGCGCGCATGCGCGTGCGCGCGCGCGGGTGCGCGTGCGCGCGCGCGATTACCTACCCACACTGACACCAATGAGTGGGAAGAGGGGGGAAAATGTAAATATATGAGGATCTGGGAGGGGGAGGGGGTTGGGGTATTGTGGGGGGCTGCTACACTACAGAAAAAATTAAAATGGTAATAAAAGATAATAAAAAAAACACTTTTTTGGGGGGCAAATTGGGTACTGGCAGACAGCTGCCAGTACCCAAGATGGCGGCAATTAGGTAGGGGAGAGGGTTAGAGAGCTGGGGGGGGGGATCATGGAGGTTGGGGCTAAGGCAGGAGTCCATCACAGCTAAAACATTTTATTTTTTTTTATTAAAAAAAAGAAAAACTCCTTTTATTTAGTACTGGCAGACTTTCTGCCAGTACTTAAGATGGCGGGGACAATTGTGGGGTGGGGGAGGGAAGAGAACTGTTTGGGAGGGATCAGGGGGTGGGATGTGTCAGGTGGGAGGCTGATCTCTACCCTAAAGCTAAAATTAACCCTGCAAGCTCCCTACAAGCTACCTAATTTAACCCCTTAACTGCTGGGCATAATTTACGTGTGGTGCGCAGCAGCATTTAGCGGCCTTCTACTTACCAAAAAGCAACCCCAAAGCCATATAAGTCTGCTATTTCTGAACAAAGGGGATCCCAAAGAAGCATTTACAACCATTTGTGCCTTAATTGCAGAAGCTGTTTGTAAATAATTTCAGTGGGAAACCTAAAGTTTGTGACAAAATTTGTGAAAAAGTGAACTTTTTTTTTTATTTGATGACATTTGGCGGTGAAATGGTGGCATGAAATATACCAAAATGGGCCTAGATCAATACTTTGGGTTGTCTTCTAAAAAAAAATATATACATGTCAAGGGATATTCAGGTATTCCTGACAGATATCAGGGTTCCAATGTAACTAGCGCTAATTTTGAAAAAAAGTTGTTTGGAAATAGCAAAGTGCTACTTGTATTTATGGCCCTATAACTTGCAAAAAAAGTAAAGAACATGTAAACATTGGGTATTTCTAAACTCAGGACAAAATTTAGAAACTATTTAGCATAGGTGTTTTTTGGTGATTGTAGATGTGTAACAGATTTTGGGGGTCAAAGTTAGAAAAAGTGTGTTTTTTTCAATTTTTTCCTCATATTTTATATTTTTTTTATAGGAAATTATAAGATATGATGAAAATAATGGTATCCTTAGAAAGTCCATTTAATGGCGAGAAAAACGGTATATAATATGTGTGGGTACAGTAAATGAGTAAGAGGGAAATTACAGCTAAACACAAACACTGCAGAAATGTAAAAATAGCCATTGTCATTAAGGGTAAGAAAATTGAAAAATGGTCCGGTCATTAAGGGGTTAAATTGAAATTCGAATGCAATAATTAAATGCTTAGGGCTAGATTAGGAGTGGCGAGCTAACTGTAGCACGCAAGCAATATGGGGTATTTTGCGGCTCTTTGCACGTGACGGATATACGAGCTTATTATGAATTGAAAGTAAATGCGTGCACTTGAATGTAACGCACATAGGGACTTTAGCGCTCTTGTTAACTGTTACGCGAGACAAAAAAGTTGACAGAACACATAAACTACATTTAGATCTACAGTTACACTCATAATAACACTGTCTGATCAAAAATATTTAAAAAATGCTTTCAAATTTTAAAAAGCCTCAAAGATATGAGGTGTCAGGTGTGTGTACATATGTGTTTATGTATTTATATGTTTTACTGTATGTACTGTACATATTTAACATTCCAATGTTCTTCACATACAAGAAAATGTGTTTTTTATTACGAATTATGTAAATACATATTTCTATATATACTTAAAAGCACCTATACTTTTATTTTTATTCCTATAGATATATAGGTATATATATATGTATTTTACATGAACAGTATCAGATATATACAGAGATATATATTTAATAATAAAAAGTACATTTTCATAACTCCTTTCGAATTAGCACGCAAGTATAGGTATTATTTTTTTTTTCATTTTGCTCACTATTGACTTCTATGGGGAAAAGAAGTTGTGATTAGACATGTGCAATTCGGTTCGGTTCGATTCGGAAATTCTGAAAATTCAGCAAATTCGGAGATTCGGATCGAACCGAATCTCCGAATTAAAATAGTGCCGAATCTACCGAATAAATCCGAATTACTTCGGATTTATTCGGTAGATTCGAATGGCCATGGATTACACTAGTATTGTACAGTATATTAGGTTATATCACTCTGCTATGGGTTACACCTAATGTACAGTACATAATACTAGTCTAATTCCACCTAACACTTACCGAAATTCCGAATTTCCGAACCGAATCGAACCGAATCCATTAGAATCCGAATGAATCTGAAACAAATCCGAACCGAATTTATCCGAATCCGAATGAATCCGAAACAAATCCGAACCGAATTGATTCAAATTTTTCCGAATTCGAATCGCTCCGAACCGAAATTCGAAAAAAATCTGAATCGATCCGAACCGAATTTTTTCGCCATGCACATGTCTAGTTGTGATAATTTTTTTTAGCGTGTGTCGAGTTTCACTTGTGCACAAACTTTTTACTTTAAACTTGTAATATGTGCGCTACCCGACACGTGAAAAAAGCTTCCGTCTTGCAAAGTTTACTCTCGAGCGGGAGTGCAATATGCACTCCACTCGTAATCTAGCCCTTAGTGCCCCAAAAGGGTTAAACACATATCTAAAACAAAATGCAGCTCTTTAAAAAGAAAAGGTATGTGAGCCAATAAAGATCAGCTTTCACAGGTAGGGTTGCCAGGTGTCCAATATTCAACCGGACAGTCCAGTAATTTTACAGGCTGTCCAGCAAAACCTACATAAAAATACTATAAACCTAAATGTTAAGTTTTTTTAAAGTCCCCTGAGTGTCAACTTAATTTAAAAGCCACCCCCATATCGCTATGCTATACAAATATGTCCATAAAAGAAGTTACACAGTGCCTGCACTACTATATATGTTATCATTGAGGGTAAAAAAATAACACTGTTTATATTGCTTGTGGGTGTTAAATAACTGCTCCTAGTTGTCAAGGGAACAAAATCACCACTGTGTACGTGTTACTTGCAGCCAAATAGCATAAAGAATTTATATGTATGTTACTGGCAGCCAAAGGAAATAAAATGACTGTTGTGAAAATATACATGGTGGGGCCAAGGTTGCGGTCAAAGCATGACATTTTGAAGGGGCTGTTGTCTGATCCCACCTACCAACCATATCCAGGTTGTCCAGTATTTTTGTGGAGGACAGCTGGCAAAACTATTCACAGGGCACAACCAATCACTGGCTGTGTCATGCTTAGGAGCTGCAACGTGCTGTTGTTCTATAGAGGGATTTTAGCTATGTGTTTAACCTTTTTGTGGTGGCTAAACATATAGAAAGCAAGTGATATTAATTCCCCAAAAACACATACACACTCAACACACAAATTAGATCATTTCAGTTTTGCATTATAATGTTCTTTTAATCCCAAGCTTCCTGTTGAGACACCTCAGTTTCCATAGCACATTTATCTGCATAGCTTGTTAGATTTACAATACATCATTACCGTGTGATCCATAAATTAGTTCTCACCTGCCCAAGATTTTGGGTAACCAGATTTTTGCAGGCTTCTGACTCAATTATCAAGGGTTCTTCTTCAATCAGCTCCTGCAGATAGAGGTCATTCAAGCTGGAAAGCCTGGACATGCTTAGCAGTTCTGGCAAGTACTGGGCCCTGTACTCCTCATTTTGCCTCACCCAGTGAAGAGCTGCCTTTGCACGGCTCTGGTCCTCCCTAACTTGAAGAAGTGGATCTCCTAAATATCGAAGCAGGCGCTCAGGAGGTAGAAGCAGAAACTCCTCTTCTTGTGAAACAGCTTCAAAGTTCTCCTGTAGGAAGGACCAAGCCTTTGCTGCCACTTCAGGACAACCATGGGTTTCTCCAAATTCCCAGATACCCAGACAATTTGTGGCATCCATCTGCTGCTGCAAATATCGACTGCAAACCTTACGAACAGCTGGAAAACTAAGTTGATTGGAGATGCGAATGAGCCCCTCTACATTGCCCTGGTTAATGGTGAGACGACCAGTGTAGGAAAAGTCAATCAAAGTCTTCATCAGTTGTGGGTCCACTTCTTTGATTTCTACATGAGCTGAGATGCATTCCTGGAAGTCTCCACTGAACATGGTGTGAAAGTACTGGCTACAGAGTGCAAGCACAGCACGGTGGCATGGAAACTCATGCCCTTGTACCACCAGCGTGACATCGGAGAGCCTTGAGTTAAAGCAAAGAGATCGAAGGCCAGCAAGAATAGAGTCTGAGTGCGATGGAAGGCAAAATTCAAGGTCATCTATATTCCTTACCATACTTTAATGGAGTATACAGCCAGAAAAGGCAGAGCATGCACAAAGAATTCTATGGGAGAATAAAAATGGTAAAAGTTAGTATTGCTCTCATTTAAACATAATATATGTGGTTTTTACATACCAGTAACACATGAATTCCAAATATTACCAACTTTATAATATAAATCTTTCAAGTAAGGCAGTGAATTCTAAACTATGGCCTAGATTTAGAGTTGGGCGGTAGCCGTCAAAACCAGCGTTAGAGGCTCCTAACGCTGGTTTTGGGCTACCGCCGGTATTTAGAGTCAGTCATTAAAGGGTCTAACGCTCACTTTCCAGCCGCGACTTTTCCATACCGCAGATCCCTTTACGTCATTTGCGTATCCTATCTTTTCAATGGGATCTTTCTAACGCCGGTATTTAGAGTCGTGTCTGAAGTGAGCGTTAGAAATCTAACGACAAAACTCCAGCCGCAGAAAAAAGTCAGTAGTTAAGAGCTTTCTGAGCTAACTACTGTGCTCTAAAGTACACTAACACCCATAAACTACCTATGTACCCCTAAACCGAGGTCCCCCCACATCGCCGCCACTCGATTAATTTTTTTTAACCCCTAATCTGTCGACCGCCACCTACGTTATACTTATGTACCCCTAATCTGCTGCCCCTAACACCGCCGACCCCTATATTATATTTATTAACCCCTAACCTGCCCCCCACAACATCGCCGCCAGCTACCTACAATAATTAACCCCTAATCTGCAGACCGCAAAGCGCAGCCACCTACGTTATCCTTATGTACCCCTAATCTGCTGCCCCTAACACCGCCGACCCCTATATGATATTTATTAACCCCTAATCTGCCCCCCTCAACGTCGCCTCCACCTGCCTACACTTATTAACAACTAATCTGCCGTGCGGACCGCACCGATACTATAATAAAGTTATTAACCCCTAATCCGCCTCACTCCCGCCTCAATAACCCTATAATAAATAGTATTAACCCCTAATCTGCCCTCCCTAACATCGCCAACACCTAACTTCAATTATTAACCCCTAATCCGCCGACCGAATCTCGCTGCTACTGTAATAAATGGATTAACCCCTAAAGCTAAGTCTAACCCTAACACTAACACCCCCCTAAGTTAAATATAATTTAAATCTAACGAACTAAATTAACTCTTATTAAATAAATTATTCCTATTTAAAGCTAAATACTTACCTGTAAAATAAACCCTAATATAGCTACAATATAAATAATAATTATATAGCTATTTTAGGATTTATATTTATTTTACAGGTAACTTTGTATTTATTTTAACCAGGTACAATAGCTATTAAATAGTTAAGAACTATTTAATAGCTAAAATAGTTAAAATAATTACAAAATTACCTGTAAAATAAATCCTAACCTAAGTTACAATTAAACCTCACACTACACGATCAATAAATGTATTAAATAAAATACTTACAATTATCTACAATTAAACCTAACACTACACTATCAATAAATTAATTAAATACAATATCTACAAATAAATACAATGAAATAAACTAACTAAAGTACAAAAAATAAAAAAGAACTAAGTTACAAAAAATAAAAAAATATTTACAAACATTAGAAAAATATTACAACAATTTTAAACTAATTACACCTACTCTAAGCCCCCTAATAAAATAACAAAGCCCCCCAAAATAAAAAAATACCCTACCCTATTCTAAATTAAAAAAGTTCAAAGTCTTGATCCAAGCCTCGGAAGTGTTGATCCCAGCCCAAGCGGGGGGCTGAAGAGTGACGTCCATCCTCGGGCTGAAGTCTGGATCCAAGCGGCGGCTGAAGAACTCCATCATTGGGCTGAAGTCGGAAGTCCATCATCGGGATGAAGTCTTCTATCAAGCCGCATCTTCAATCTTCTTTCTTCTGGAGCGGAGCGGAGCCATCTTCTTTCCAACCGACGCGGATCCAACCTCTTCAACCGACGCCTACTCGCCAAATGACGGTTCCTTTAAATGACGTCATCCAAGATGGCGTCCCTCGAATTCCGATTGGCTGATAGGATTCTATCAGCCAATCGGAATTAAGGTAGGAATATTCTGATTGGCTGATGGAATCAGCCAATCAGAATCAAGTTCAATCCGATTGGCTGATCCGATCAGCCAATCAGATTGAGCTCGCATTCTATTGGCTGTTCCGATCAGCCAATAGAATGCAAGCTCAATCTGATTGGCTGATTGGATCAGCCAATCGGATTGAACTTGATTCTGATTGGCTGATTCCATCAGCCAATCAGAATTTTCCGACCTTAATTCCGATTGGCTGATAGAATCCTATCAGCCAATTGGAATTCGAGGGACGCCATCTTGGATGACGTCATTTAAAGGAACCGTCATTCGGCGAGTAGGCGTCGGTTGAAGAGGTTGGATCCGTGTCGGTTGGAAAGAAGATGGCTCCGCTCCAGAAGAAAGAAGATTGAAGATGCGGCTTGATAGAAGACTTCATCCCGATGATGGACTTCTGACTTCAGCCCGATGATGGAGTTCTTCAGCCGCCGCTTGGATCCAGACTTCAGCCCGAGGATGGACGTCACTCTTCAGCCCCCCGCTTGGGCTTGGATCAACACTTCCGAGGCTTGGATCAAGACTTCCGAGGACGGATCGGTGAACCTGGTATGGTGAAGATAAGGTAGGAAGATCTTCAGGGGCTTAGTGTTAGGTTTATTTAAGGGGGGTTTGGGTTAGATTAGGGGTATGTGGGTGGTGGGTTGTAATGTTGTGGGGGGGTATTGTATGTGTTTTTTTTACAGGCAAAAGAGCTGAATTCTTTGGGGCATGCCCCGCAAAGGGCCCTGTTCAGGGCTGGTAAGGTAAAAGAGCTTTGAACTTTTTAAATTTAGAATAGGGTAGGGCATATTTTTATTTTGGGGGGCTTTGTTATTTTATTAGGGGGCTTAGAGTAGGTGTAATTAGTTTAAAATTGTTGTAATATTTTTCTAATGTTTGTAAATATTTTTTTATTTTTTGTAACTTAGTTTATTTAATTGTAGTTATTTGTAGGTATTGTATTTAAATAATTTATTGATAGTGTAGTGTTAGGTTTAATTGTAACTTAGGTTAGGATTTATTTTACAGGTAATTTTGTAATTATTTTAACTAGGTAACTATTAAATAGTTATTAACTATTTAATAGCTATTGTACCTGGTTAATATAATTACAAAGTTGCCTGTAAAATAAATATTAATCCTAAAATAGCTACAATATAATTATAATTTATATTGTAGCTATATTAGGGTTTATTTTACAGGTAAGTATTTAGCTTTAAATAGAAATAAGTTATTTAATAATAGTTAATTTATTTCGTTAGATAAAAATTATATTTAACTTAGGGGGGTGTTAGGGTTAGGGTTAGAATTAGCTTTAGGGGTTAATACATTTATTAGAATAGCGGTGAGCTCCAGTCGGCAGATTAGGGGTTAATGTTTGAAGTTAGGTGTCGGCGATGTTAGGGAGGGCAGATTAGGGGTTAATACTACTTATTATAGGGTTATTGAGGCGGGAGTGAGGTGGATTAGGGGTTAATAACTTTATTATAATAGCGGCACGGTCCGGTCGGCAGATTAGGGGTTAATAAGTGTAGGCAGGTGGAGGCGACATTGTGGGGGGCAGATTAGGGGTTAATTAATATAATATAGGGGTCGGCGGTGTTAGGGGCAGCAGATTAGGGGTACATAGTGATAATGTAAGTAGCGGCGGTTTACGGAGCGGTAGATTAGGGGTTAAAAAAATATGCAGGTGTCAGCGATAGAGGGAGCGGCAGATTAGGGGTTAATAAGTGTAAGGTTAGGGGTGTTTAGACTCGAAGTACATGTTAGAGTGTTAGGTGCAGACGTAGGAAGTGTTTCCCCATAGAAAACAATGGGGCTGCGTTAGGAGCTAAACGCGGCTTTTTTGCAGTTGTTTTTTTTCAGCTCAAACAGCCCCATTGTTTTCTATGGGGGAATCGTGCACGAGCACGTTTTTGAAGCTGGCCGCGTCCATAAGCACCGCTGGTATCTAGAGTTGCAGTGGCGTTAAATTATGCTCTACGCTCCCTTTTTGGAGCCTAACGCACTGAAAACCCAGCCATTCTGTGAACTCTAAATACCAGCGGTATTTAAAAGGTGCGGGAGAAAAAAAGCACGCGTAGCTAACGCACCCCTTTGGCCGCAGAACTCTAAATCTAGGCGTTAGGTAGGTAGCGTGCACATGCCTGAAGCACTACACAACAGGAAATAGTGCTGCCATCTAGTGCTGCTGCTAATGTATAACATTGTTGCAAAACTGCTTCTATATAGTGCTGCAGACACGTGCACACTCTTGAGCTTACATTTCTGCTTTTCCACAAAGGATAACAAGAAAACTAAGAAAATGTGATAATAGAAGTAAATTAGAAAGTTGTTTAAAATGCTATGTTCTATCTAAATCATGAAAGAAAAAAAATGGGTGTTATGTCCCTTTAAAGGAATGTGAACCCCAAAAAATGTATTTTGTAATTTAGGCAGAGAATGCAATTTTAAAAAAAGTTTCCAAATGTACCTTGTTCCCATGGTATTCGTTGTTAAAAAGATACATATGTAGGTGTCTGTAACACTGCATGACAGGAAATAATGCTGCTATCTAGTGCTCTTGCTAATGGATAACATTCTTGCAAAAGTGCTGCTCCTGAGCTTATGTCCCTGTTTTTCATCAAAAGATGACAAGAGAGCAAAGATAATTTTAAAATTTAAATTTAAAATTGCATGCCCTGTCTGAATCATGAACGAAAAAATTTGGGCTTCATGTCCCTTTAATCATGAAAAAAAAATCTTATCCATGTTACTGGTACTGTTTTCAAGTTGTTGTTTTTTTGCATATGTTAGAGTGGACTGTTATGTAGAGGGATATGAAACAGAAAGCTGTACACACAAGTGAAATGTTACCTTGGCAAGTCACATGGGTTGGTCAAGGAGAGGGTAGGAACAAGCAAGCGCACAGACACAGTGTACAGAGTTTGGATACTCTTATACAATTTATTATAATACTGATTTATGATGAACTGTGGGCCGAAAAAATTGCGCTAGTATGACTCTATACCTATAGACCATCTATATTAACCCCTTAATGACCGAGGATGTGCCCGGAACATTCTACAAATAACGGTTGTTAACGATCACGTCCTCTGGGGTTTCAAGCACCGGAAGCGATTGTGATCACTTCCAGCCGCTTTCAGGGTATTGCAGCAATGCCTCAATATATAGTGCAATACCCTTTGTGAAGCAAACGATGAAGAGAGAGCCACTCTGTGGCCCTCTCTGCATCGGCCAGCAATGGGGCTGATCGTTGGCGGTGTGGGCGGGATAGAATGGAGGCGGGTGGATGGCCCATTGCTGGAGGAGGCTGGAGGAAGTGTGCGAGAGACGGGAGGGAGGTGTGCGAGGGACGGGAGGGAGGTGTGCGAGGGGCGGGAGGGAGGTGTGCGAGGGGCGGGAGCGGGTGGGATCCCTACGCTACAGAAGTCAGTGAGTGGGAAGGAGGGGAAGGGTGATAGTATTTTGGTAAAGGGATCGGAGAGGGGGAGGGTGGAGGGGAATGAGGGGGGCAGCTACGCTACATAAAAAAATAGGTTATTATATTACTTTTAAAAAAAATAAGCCTAATTTCCTGCAAACTGGGTACTGGCAGACAGCCGCCAGAACCTAACATGGCGGCTAATAGGTAGAGGGGGGGAGGGTTAAAGAGCTTTTTGGGGGGCTCATGGAGGTTGGGTGGTAAGGAGGATCCTACAATGCAGAAAATATATAATAATAATAATAATAATAATAAACTTCTATTTTTATGCTGGCAGACTTTCTGCCAGTACTTAAGATGGGGGTGGGGGGTGGGAAGAGAGCTGTTTGAGAGGGATCAGGGGGTGGGATGTGTCAGGTGGGAGGCTGATCTCTACACTAAAGCTAAAATTAGTCCTAAAAGGTACCTAATTAACCCCTTCACTGTTGGGCATAATACAAGTGTGGTGCGCAGCGGCATTAAGGGCTTTATAATTACCAAAAAGCAATGTCAAAGCCATATATGTCTGCTATTTCTGAACAAAGGGGATCCCAGAGAAGCATTTACAACCATTTGTGCCATGATTGCACAAGTGGTTTGTAAATAATTTCAGTGAGAAACCTAAAATTGTGTAAAAGTGAACAATTTTTTTAATTTGATCGCATTTGGCGGTGAAATGGTGGCATGAAATATACCAAAATGGGCATACTGTAGATCAATACTTTGAGTTGTCTACTAAAACAAAGATATCAGTGTTACAAATGTAACTTTTGCTAATTTTGAAAAAAAAAATGGTTTGTAAATAGCAAAGTGCTACTTATACTTATTGCCCTATAACTTGCAAAAAAGCAAAGAAAATGTAAACATTTGGGTATTTCTAAACTCAGGAAAAAAATTAGAAACTATTTAGCATGGGTGGTTTTTGGTGGTTGTAGATGTGTAACAGATTTTGGGGGTCAAAGTTAGAAAAAGTGTGTCTTTCTCATCATTTTTTATAAAACTTTTTATAGTAAATTAAATGATATGATGAAAATAATGGTATCTTTAGAAAGTCCATTTAATGGCGAGAAAAAACGGTATATAATGTGTGTGTGTAGAGTAAATGAGTAAGAGAAAAATTACAGCTAAACACAAACACCGCAGAAATGTAAAAACAGCCCTGGTCCTTAACGGTAAGAAAATTAAACAAAATAGTCTGGTCACTAAGGGGTTAACATATGTTATTTTTTTTATTATATTATAAATCTTTTAATAAATGTAAATTTTTGCTACATATTTATATACACATTTGCCATAAGATTTATTTTATGTTTTATCTTATATGTAATTGAGCATGAAGGAAACACTAAGAACATTTGTATCCTTTTCAAACTGACGTGTACTTTTATCACATTTGTTAATGATGCATTATATACACTTTGATAGTTTTGAGCTCGTGTATATTTATTGTTTTACAGAGGGAGTTTTGTTTTCTTTTAGTTTCAGCCTGTCAGCGGGTGACAGAATCGCTTGGCATCATAAGCTTCAGCTGCTTTCAGTATCTTTATAGTTATGAAGAATGGTAGTGGGCTATAAAGATTTTCCATTAAGCCAAAGATGATGTTGTCTTTTTTTTTAAGGGACAGTCTACTCCAGAATTTATATTTTTTAAAAAGATAGATAATCCCTTTATTACCTATTACCCAGTTTTGCATAACCAGCACAGATATATTAAGAGGGCGATTTATCAAGCTGAGGCGGGCAGGGGCGCATATACGCGGGCTGAATTCCTCTGGAGGAATTCAGCATTGCACATGAGTGATATTTTGCGCTCGCGTGCAATCCCACCCCCTGCCCGCGCGCAGCCAATCAAGCGCGGGCAGGAGCTGTCAATATCCCAGGTCGGACCGGGGAGATAGAATTTTACCACCTTAGAGGTGGCGAAGAGGTTAGGAAAGCAGCGGTCTGATGACCGCTGCTTGTTAAATACGGTGTGCAGGCTCTCTTGTGAGAACCTGCAGCCGTAGTGGGTCGAAAGGCTTGCAAAGCCTTTGATAAATCGACCCCTAATATCGTTTTTACCTCTGTGATTACCTTGTATCTAAGCCTCTGCAGACAGTTCCCCTTATTTCAGTTCTTTTAACAGACTTGCATTTTAGCCAATCAGTGACCTCTCATAAGTAACTCCACAGGCGTGTGCACAATGTTATCTATATGGCACACATGAACTAACGTCCTCTAGCTGTGAAAAACTGTCAAATGCACTAAAAATAAGAGGTGGCCTTTAAGGGCTTAGAAATTAGCATATGAGCTTACCTAGGTTTAGCTTTCAATTAAGAATAACAAGAGAACAAAGCAAATTTGATGATAAAAGTAAATTGGAAAGTTGATCAAAATTACATGCCCTATCATGAAAGTTTAATTTTGACTGGACTGTCACTTCAAATAATCTTTTAATGATGTTTAAAAAGGACATTTTAAATAACGGATTGTACAATAACATTTAAATAATGCAAAAGTGACGTGGCATCAGTTGCAATAACAGAGAAACAATGGAGATAAACCCAGATTTTAAGTAAATAAGTTAGCAATGAGGAGATAGATTGTTAACATATCACAGATAAAGCAAAATATAAAAGCAGGGAAACCTCTATTTGTTATCATCACTTCCAGGGCGCAATCCGATATACGGCAAGCGAGAGAACCCGCGCCGCCCGTAGTTTCACCTCGCACATCGGGGTATTACATATACGGCGCGGGCAGTTCCTAAAGTGCCGTAAGTGGGACAAACTAGCGATGTCAAGAAATAAGCGTAACTACAAATTTCTGGAGTCGCCAGTGACTTACGGCACTTTAGAAACTGCCGGCGCCTAAAAAAACAAACTAACGCCTAGATTTAGAGTTCTGCGTTAGCCGTCAAAACCAGCGTTAGGGGCTCCTAACGCTGGTTTTGGGCTACCGCTGGTATTTAGAGTCAGTCAGGAAAGGGTCTAACGCTCACTTTGCAGCCGTGACTTTTCCATACCGCAGATCCCCCTACCCCATTTGCGTATCCTATCTTTTCAATGGGATCTTTCTAACGCCGGTATTTAGAGTCTTGGCTGAAGTGAGCGTTAGAAATCTAACGACAAGACTCCAGCCGCACAGAAAAGCCAGGAGTTAAGAGCTTTATGAGCTAACGCCGGTTCATAAAGCTCTTAACTACTGTGCTCTAAAGTACACTAACACCCATAAACTACCTATGCACCCCTAAACCGAGGTCCCCCCACATCGCCGCCACTCTATTAATTGTTTTTAACCCCTAATCTGCCGACCACACACCGCCGCAACCTACGTTATCCCTATGTACCCCTAATCTGCTGCCCCTAACACCGCCGACCCCTATATTATATTTATTAACCCTTAATCTGCCGCCCCCAACGTCGCCGCCACCTACCTACAATTATTAACCCCTAATCTGCCGACCGGACCTCACCGCTACTATAATAAAGTTATTAACCCCTAATCCGCCTCACTCCCGCCTCAATAACCCTATAATAAATAGTATTAACCCCTAATCTGCCCTCCCTAACATCACCGACACCTAACTTCAAGTATTAACCCCTAATCTGCCGACCGGACCTCACCGCTACTCTATTAAATTTATTAACCCCTAAAGCTAAGTCTAACCGTATCCCTAACACCCCCCCCTAAGTTAAATATAATTTAAATCTAACTAAATAAATTATTTCTTATTAAATAAATTATTCCTATTTAAAGCCAAATACTTACCTGTAAAATAAACCCTAATATAGCTACAATATAAATTATAATTATATTGTAGCTATTTTAGGATTAATATTTATTTTACAGGTAACTTTGTATTTATTTTAACCAGGTACAATAGCTATTAAATAGTTAAGAACTATTTAATAACTACCTAGTTAAAATAATTACAAAATTACCTGTAAAATAAATCCTAACCTAAGTTACAATTAAACCTAACACTACACTATCAATAAATTAATTAAATAAACTATCTAAAATTATCTACAATTAAACCTAACACTACACTATCAATAAATTAATTACATACAAATACCTACAATTAAAAACAATTAAATAAACTAACTACAGTACAAAAAATAAAAAAAGAACTAAGTTACAAAAAATAAAAAAATAATTTACAAACATTAGAAAAATATTACAACAATTTTAAGCTAATTACACCTACTCTAAGCCCCCTAATAAAATAACAAAGCCCCCCAAAATAAAAAAATGCCCTACCCTATTCTAAAATACAAATAGAAAAGCTTGTTTACCTTACCAGCTCTTAAAAGGGCCTTTTGCGGGGCATGCCCCAAAGAATTCTGCTCTTTTGCCTGTAAAAAGAAACATACAATACCCCCCCAACATTACAACCCACCACCCACATACCCCTAATCCAACCCAAACTCCCCTTAAATAAACCTAACACTAAGCCCCTGAAGATCTCCCTACCTTATCTTCACCACGCCGGGTATCACCGACGCCGGGTATCACCGATCTGTCCAGAGGAGGCTCCGAAGTCTTCATCCAAGCCCAAGCGAGGGCTGAAGAGATCCATCATCGGGCTGAAGAGATCCATCATCCGGCTGAAGAGGTCCATCATCGGGCTGAAGAGATCCATCATTGGGCTGAAGAGATCCATCATCCATCTGAAGAGGTCCATCATCGGGCTGAAGTCTTCTATCAAGCGGCATCTTCAATCTATCTTCATCCAGCCGACACGGAACATCCATCCAGGCCGACGACTTCCAGACGAATGACTGTTCCTTTAAATGACGTCATCCAAGATGGGGTCCCTCGAATTCCGATTGGCTGATAGGATTCTATCAGCCAATCGGAATTAAGGTAGGAAAATTCTGATTGGCTGATGGAATCAGCCAATCAGATTCAAGTTCAATCCGATTGGCTGGTCCAATCAGCCAATCTGATTGAGCTCGCATTCTATTGGCTGATCGGAACAGCCAATAGAATGCAAGCTCAATCTGATTGGCTGATTCCATCAGCCAATCAGAATTTTCCTACCTTAATTCCGATTGGCTGATAGAATCCTATCAGCCAATCAGAATTCGAGGGATGCCATCTTGGATGACGTCATTTAAAGGAACCGTCATTCGTCGGGAAGTCGTCGGCCAGGATGGATGTTCCGCGTCGGCGGGATGAAGATGGATCCGGAAGAAAGAAGATTGAAGATGACGCTTGATAGAAGACTTCAGCCCGATGATGGACCTCTTCAGCCGGATGATGGATCTCTTCAGCCCGATGATGGACCTCTTCAGCTGGATGATGGATCTCTTCAGCCCGATGATGGACCTCTTCAGCCGGATGATGGATCTCTTCAGCCCGATGATGGATCTCTTCAGCCCCCGATTGGGCTTGGATGAAGACTTCGGAGCCTCCTCTGGACAGATCGGTGATACCAGGCGTGGTGAAGATAAGGTAGGGAGATCTTCAGTGGCTTAGTGTTAGGTTTATTTAAGGGGGGTTTGGGTTATATTAGGGGTATGTGGGTGGTGGGTTGTAATGTTGGGGGGGGGGGTATTGTATGTTTCTTTTTACAGGCAAAAGAGCAGAATTCTTTCGGGCATGCCCCGCAAAAGGCCCTTTTAAGGGCTGGTAAGGTAAAAGAGCTTTTCTATTTGTTTTTTTTAGAATAGGGTAGGGCATTTTTTTATTTTGGGGGGCTTTGTTATTTTATTAGGGGGCTTAGAGTAGGTGTAATTAGCTTAAAATTGTTGTAATATTTTTCTAATGTTTGTAAATTATTTTTATTTTTTGTAACTTAGTTCTTTTTTTATTTTTTGTAACTTAGATTTTTTTTATTTTTTGTACTTTAGTTAGCGTATTTATTTTTATTTATTTGTAGGTATTTGTATTTAATTTATTTATTGATAGTGTAGTGTTAGGTTTAATTGTAGATAATTGTAGGTAGTTTATTTAATTAATTTATTGATAGTGTAGTGTTAGGTTTAATTGTAACTTAGCTTAGGATTTATTTTACAGATACTTCTGTAATTATTTTAACTAGGTAGCTATTAAATAGTTATTAACTATTTAATAGCTATTGTATCTGGTTAAAATAAATACAAAGTTGCCTGTAAAATAAATATTAATACTAAAATAGCTACAATATAATTATAATTTATATTGTAGCTATATTAGGGTTTATATTACAGGTAAGTATTTAGCTTTAATTAGGAATAATTTATTTAATAAGAAATAATTTATTTCGTTAGATAAAAATTATATTTAACTTAGGGGGCTGTTAGTGTTAGGGTTAGACTTAGCTTTAGGTGAGGTCCGGTTGGCAGCTTAGGGGTTAATACTTGAAGTTAGGTGTCGGTGATGTTAGGGAGGGCAGATTAGGGGTTAATACTATTTATTATAGGGTTATTGAGGCGGGAGTGAGGCGGATTAGGGGTTAATAACTTTATTATAGTAGCGGTGAGGTCCGGTCGGCAGATTAGGGGTTAATAAGTGTAGGTAGGTGGCGGCGACGTTGGGGGTGGCAGATTAGGGGTTAATAAATATAATATAGGGGTCGGCGGTGTTAGGGGCAGCAGATTAGGGGTACATAGGGATAACGTAGGTGGCGGCGGTGTACGGAGCGGCAGATTAGGGGTTAAAAAAAATATGCAGGGGTCAGCGATAGCGGGGGCAGCAGATTAGGGGTTAATAAGTGTAAGGTTAGGGGTGTTTAGACCTGGGGTTCATGTAACGGTGTTAGGTGCAGACTTAGGAAGTTTTTCCCCATAGGAAACAATGGGGCTGCTTTAGGAGCTGAACGCTGCTTTTTTGCAGGTGTTAGGTTTTTTTTCAGCTCAAACTGCCCCATTGTTTCCTATGGGGGAATCGTGCATGAGCACGTTTTGGAAGCTGGCCGCGTCCCAGTGATGTGCAGTCACTAGAGGCAGGTGAGGCAGTGCTTCACCTCTCATATGGGCAAAAATATAAATATTTTTTTATGGGCTTTAAAAAAATAAAATAAAAAAAATTGCAATTTTTTTCCCCAGCATTTGTTTTCTTCACAGATACATGTTGTGCAATGGAGAGGCACAAGCAGGTCTGCCCACCATTACACAACATGCTGCGCCATCTACTGGATGACAGTGGTTAAGATCATTGGATGGCCCATTAACTGCTTATTTGAGGCAGTCCTATTTGGGCTGAACCAATCTAGTGAGAGGCATTAGTCAGTGGAACTTAGGGTTGGGGCTGGATGTTAAATCATATAAAACAAAACAAAAACGGAAAAAAAATACTTTCATTTATTTTGTTGCTGTGCTGTGAAGCTGCTAGCTTTTGCTAAAGTGAAAAAGAGAGTTCTGTACTTCCCCTCTAAGTGCAGTGGAATGTTCCACTGTCACTTCCTTAATAGAGACAGAGGCAGAGCAGGAAGAGATTCAGTCAATAAGCAGTGTTTAAGACACATCTTTGAAGTACGTTCTACAACATTAGATTTCACTGAAAGGGATTCTGTTAGTGAAAATTATAATTTAATGAATGTGGTTTAGTGTTTTTTTACTCTTTTACAGCAGGGTCATTTTTGTATTTTGTTTCCTCAACCTTTACACCCACTAACTTAACAGCTTGCCTTCACTTTCTGTACTCTCTGTAGCTCTGCTGTTTTATTACTTAAAATGCAGTGGTCTCTCTCCCTCCCCCCTTGTGTGTGTGTCTCTCTCTCTCTATCTCTATCTATCCATCTCTCTCCTTATGTGTTGTTCTCCCCATGGTCTCTCTGTCTCTCTTCCTCCCCCTCTGACTCTCTCATCCCTTATGTGTCTCTCTAACCCTCTGTGTTTGATTGTGTCTCTCTCTCTTTCTCTAACCCTCTGTGTGTGATTGTGTGTCTCTCTCTTTCTCTCTCTCTATAACCCTCTGTGTGTGTCTCTCTCTCTCTCTCTCTCTCTCTTTCTCTCTCTCTAACCCTCTGTGTGTCTCTATCTCTCTTTCTTTCTCTCTCTAACCCTCTGTGTGTGTGTCTCTCTCTCTCTTTTTCTCTCTCTCTCTCTCTCTCTCTCTAACCCTCTGTGTCTCTCTCTCTCTCCCTCTAACCCTCTGTGTGTGTCTCTCTCTTTTTCTTTCTCTCTCTCTAACCCTCTGTGTCTCTCTCTATCTCTCTCTCTAACCCTCTGTATGTCTCTCTTTCTCTCTCTCTCTCTTTCTCTCTCTCTAACCCTCTGCGTGTCTCTCTCTCTCTCACTCTCTCTCTCTAATCCTCTGTGTGTGTCTTTCTCTTTGTCTCTCTTTCTCTCTCTAACCCTCTGTGTATGTGTTTCTGTCTACCTTTTATTTATTTAATTAATGAATTGGTAGTGCCATTTGATGGTGTGGCTTTATTTAAAGGGGTGGGGTCAAGTGCCCCACCATCTTTAAATTTCACCAGCCGCCACTGGATCAAGACATTTTTATATTTACTGAATAATGAAAGAATCTATAAGCATAATTTGCAGCATTAAAGTAAAAAGTATGTTTTAAACATATATTTTAATGGGCATGGATTTCTGGATCTCATAATCAGAGCAAGCATTTTGTTATCTGGCAAGTGTTTCTGTTAAAATCAGATGTTTACTAAGTTGACCACTTTTCCAAGACACCATTTAAAGGGACATGAAACCCATATGTTTTCTTTCATGATTTAGAAAGAACATGCAATTTAAATAACTTTCCAATTTACATCTAATATCTAATTGTCTTCATTCTTTTGATATCCTTTGTTGAAAATTATATCTAAATATGCTCAGTAGCTGCTGATTGGTGGCTGCACATAGATACCTCATGTGATTGGCTCACCCATGTGCATTGCTATTTCTTCAACAAAGGATATCTAAAGAATGAAGGCATATCCAAGCCACTGCCTCACCAGCCTCTGACGTCACTGCACGTCACTGCCGCGTCCGTAAGTACCGATGGTATTGACAGTTGCAGTGGCGGTAAATATCCTCTACGCTCCCTTTTTGGATCCTAACGCAGCCCTTCTGTGAACTCTAAATACCAGCGGTATTTAAAAGGTGCGGGGGGAAAAAATACACGCCCAGCTAACGTACCCCTTTGGACGCAGAACTCTAAATCTAGCCGTAAATATTAAATCTCCCGTAACTGTCTAACACGCCTCCCAAAAATAGCCCGACGCGTATACCCCTATATCCGCAATCCCCCCTCTCATTCCTAATCATAAATATATTAACCCCTAGACCGACAGCCCCCACAACGCAATAAGCATAATTATTAACCCCTAAACCACCATAGCCCACACCACAATAAACCTATCCTAGTATTAACCCCTAAACCGCCGCTCCCGGAGCCCACCGCCACCTACATTATATGTATTAACCCCTAAACCGCCGCTCCCGGACCCCGCCGCCACTAAAATAAAGCGTTTAACCCCTAAACTGCCGCTCCCGGACCCCGCGGCCACCTACATTATATTTATTACCCTCTAATCTGATCACCCTTCACCGTTGCCACCTACATTAAATGTATTACCCCCTAATCTGACCCCCCTACACCGCCGCCACCTACATTAAATGTATTAACACCTAATCTGATCCCCCTACACTGCTGCCACCTACATTAAATGTATTAACACCTAATCTGACCCCCTACACCGCCGCCAGTTACATTAAATATATTACCCCCTAATCTGATCCCCCTACACCTCCACCAGCTACATTAAATATATTACCCCCTAATCTGATCCCCTACACCGCCACCAGCTACATTAAATATATTACCCCCTAATCTGATCCCCCTACACCTCCGCCAGCTACATTAAATATATTACCCCCTAATCTGATCCCCCCCTACACTGCCGCCAGCTACATTAAATATATCAACCCCTAATCTGATCCCCCTACACTGCCGCCAGCTACATTAAATATATTAACCCCTAATCTGATCCCCCTACACCGCCGCCAGCTACATTAAATATATTAACCCCTAATCTGATCCCCCTACACCACCGCCAGCTACATTAAATATATTACCCCCAAACCTAACTCTAACCCTAACACCCCATAACTTAATTATTATTTAAATAAATCAATATTAATATTATTAACTAAAGTATTCATATTTAAAACTAAATACTTACCTATAAAATAAACCCTAAGATAGCTACAATATAATTAATAATACATTGTAGCTATTTTAGGATTTATATTTATTTTACAGGTATATTTGTATTTATTTTAACTAGGTACAATATCTATTAAATAGTTAATAACTATTTAATAGCTACCTAGTTAAAATAATTACAAAATTACCTGTAAAATAAATCCTAACCTAAGTTACAAATACACCTAACACTACACTATCAAAAAATTAATTAAATAAATTAACTACAATTATCTAATATAAAATACAATTAAATAAACTAAACTATATTACAAAAAAAACCCACTAAATTACAAAAAATAAAAAAATATTACAAGAATTTTAATCTAATTACACCTAATCTAAGCCCCCTAATAAAATAAAAAAGCCCCCCAAAATAATAAAATTTCCCTACCCTAAACTAAATTACAAAGTAGTCAGCTCTTTTACCAGCCCTTAAAAGGGCTTTTTTGCGGGCATTGCCCCAAAGTAATCAGATCTTTTACCTGTAAAATATAAGCAATACAATACCCCCCCAACATTACAACCCACCACCCACACACCCCTACTCTAAAACCCACCTGATCCCCCCTTAAGTAAACCTAACACTACCCCATTGAAGATCACCCTACCTTGAGCCGTCTTCACCCAAACGGGCCAAACTCTTCATCCGATGCGGACAGAGATGGTCCTCCATCCGGCCGAAGTCTTCATCCAAGCGGGGCAGAAGATGTCCTCTATCCAGCCGAAGTCTTCATCCAAGCGGGGCAGAAGAGGTCCTCCATCCGGCAGAAGTCTTCATCCAAGCGGAACAGAAGAGGTCCTCCATCCAGCAGAAGTCTTCATCCAAGCGGGGCAGAAGAGGTCCTCCATCCGGCAGAAGTCTTCATCCAAGCGGGGCAGAAGAGGTCCTCCATCCGGCCAAAGTCTTCATCCAAGTGGGGCAGAGAGGTCCTCCATCCGGCAGAAGTCTTCATCCATCCGCGGCTCCATCTTCAAGACCTCCAATGCGGAACATCCTCCTCGGCCGACGGACTAACGACGAATGAAGGTTCCTTTAAATGACGTCATTCAAGATGGCGTCTCTCGAATTCCGATTGGCTGATAGGATTCTATCAGCTAATTGGAATTAAGGTAGGAAAAATCCGATTGGTTGATTGAATCAGCCAATTGGATTGAAGTTCAATCCGATTGGCTGATTGGATCAGCCAATAGAATGCAATGTCAATTCTATTGGCTAATCCAATCAGCCAATCGGATTGAACTTCAATTTTTCTTACCTTAATTCCGATTGGCTGATAGAATCCTAAGGCCCTTAAAAGGGCCTTTTGCGGGGCATTGCCCCAAAGAAATCAGCTCTTTTACCTGTAAATAAAAAATACAAATACCCCCCCAACAGCAAAACCCCCCACCCACGCAACCAACCCCCCAAATCTAAAAAAAGCTAAGCTCCCCATTGCCCTGAAAAGGGCATTTGGACGGGCATTGCCCTTAAAAGGGCATTTAGCTCTATTGCTGTCAAAAGCCCTAACCTAAAAATAAAACCCACCCAATACACCCTTAAAAAATTCTAAAACTAACCCCAGAAGATTCACTTACAGTTTTGAAGATCTGACATCCATCCTCCAAGAAGCAGAAGTCTTCATCCAAGCGGCCGAAGTCTTCCTCCAAGCCCGCAGAAGTCTTCACCCAGGCAGCATCTTCTATCTTCATCCATCCGGTGCGGAGCGGCTCCATCTTCAAGACATCCGACGCGGCGTATCCTTTTCAATCAACGGCTTCTTCGGAATGAAGGTTCCTTTAAATTACGTCATCCAAGATGGCGTCCTTTAAATTCCAATTGTCTGATAGAATTCTATCAGCCAATCGGAATTAAGGTTGAAAAAATCCTATTGGCTGTTGCAATCAGCCAATAGGATTGAGCTGGCATTCTATTGGCTGATTGGAACAGCCAATAGAATGCAAGCTCAATCCTATTGGCTGATTGGATCAGCGAATAGGATTGAAGTGCAATTCTATTGGCTGATTGCAACAGCCAATAGAATTTTTTCAACCTTAATTCCGATTGGCTGATAGAATTCTATCAGACAATCTGAATCTAAGGGACGCCATCTTGGATAACATCATTTAAAGGAACCTTCATTCCGAAGAAACCGTCGATTGAAGAGGATGCTCCGTGTCGGATTTCTTGAAAATGGAGCCGCTCCGCGACAGATGGATGAAGATAGAAGATGCCGTCTGGGTGAAGACTTCTGCGGGCTTGGAGGAAGACTTCGTCCGCTTGGATGAAGACTTCTGCCGGCTTCTTGTAGGATGGATGTCGGATCTTCAAAACTGTAAGTGAATCTTCTGGGGTTAGTGTTAGGATTTTTTAAGGGTGTATTGGGTGGGTTTTATTTTTAGGTTAGGGCTTTGGGCAGCAATAGAGCTAAATGCCCTTTTAAGGGCAATGCCCATCCAAATGCCCTTTTCAGGGCAATGGGGAGCATAGGTTTTTTTAGATTAGGATTTTATCTGGGGGGTTGGTTGTGTGGGTGGTGGATTTTACTGTTGGGGGGGTATTTGTATTTTTTATTTACAGGTAAAAGAGAAGATTTCTTTGGGGCAATGCCCCGCAAAAGGCCCTTTTAAGGGCTATTTGTAGTTTATTGTAGGTTAGGGGTTTTTTTATTTTGGGGGGGGGCTTTTTTATTTTCATAGGGCCCTTAGATTAAGTGTAATTAGTTTAAATCTTTGATAATTTCTTTTTTATTTTTTGTGACTTAGTGTTTATTTTTTTTGTGTAACTTAGTGTTTGTTATTTTTTGTAACTTAGTTGTTAGTTTTTTTGTAACTTATTTGTAGTTTAATGTAATTTTAGTATAAAAGTTAGAGTAGATTAATTATCAATTTAATATAGTTTAATGTAATTTAGTATAATAGTTAGGGTAGATTAAATTAATTAGTAGTTTAATATAGTTTATTTTAAATCTAAAGTTAAGTTTAAATGTATTATAAGATAGGGATGAGTTAATAATTAATATAAAGTTAGCGGGTTGTTAGGTTAAGGGGTTAATAGTTTAATTTAGTTTATGGCGATGTGGGGGGCTGGCGGTTTAGGGGTTAATACATTTATTTAGTTGCGGTGGGGTCCGGGAGCGGCGGGATAGGGGTTAATAACTTTATGTAGGTGGCGGCGGTGTAGGGGGGGGCAGATTAGGGGTTAATAAGTATAATGTAGGAGGCGGCGGTGTAGTGGGCGGCAGATTACAGGTTAATAAGTATAATGTAAGTGGCGGCGGTGTAGAGGTGCGGCAGATTAGGGGATAATAAGTATAATGTAGGTGGCGGCGGTGTAGGGGGTGGCAGATTAGGGGTGTTTAGACTCGGGGTACATGTTAGGGTGTTAGGTGTAAACTTAAATGTTATTCTCCCATAGGAATCAATGGGATATCGGGCAGCAGCGAACATGAGCTTTCGCTGTTTTTAGACTTCCATTGATTCCTATGGCATCCGCCGCCTCCAGGGCGGCGGATTGAAAACCAGATACGCTGGGCCGGAATAGTGGCAAGCGTACCTGGTAGTTATTTGATAACTTGCAAAAGTAGTCAGATAGTGCCAAATTTGCATTCGGAACATCTGTAGTGACGTAAGCATCGATCTGTGTCGGACTGAAACCGTCGGATCGTATGTTACGTCACAAAATTCTACTTTTGCCAGTCTGTAGGCTTTGATAAATAAGGCGAATCAAGCTCGCCACGATTACGCTGCGGAATTCCAGCGTATTTGCGGTTGACGGCTTGATAAATAGGCCCCAATGGCTCAACTAAAAAGTTTTTGTTTTTTATATGTGCATATTACTGAGGTTTTTATATATGTATAAATTAAAGGTTCTATTTTGTTGCAATTAACAGACTCTAGCACCATGAAGCAATATATATGATCTTTATTATTCGTTAGTTATTTGTAATAGGGCCAAGTGGCGCGATATTTAGCGCTTCTGCTCACACGCACACAAGTAAACTTTAACAGGTTGAAAGTAAAATGGTTGTGCATGAGTGAAAGCCAACACGTGCTACCTTCAGGACTTTGCAACCACATTAAATTATTCTCCTGTAGACTTCAAAGGCGTATGCAAACTAAAATAAACAAACTAATACTTATCGTTCACTCGAACCCAACACGCAGTAGACTAACTGCGGTGACCTGAAGGTAGTTATGAATATTTTACATTCCAATGTTCTTCAATATTTTTGTATATATATATATATATATATGTATGAATATATACAGATATAGGTGTGCACGCTAATGTTAACAAGCCACTTGTAATGTAGCCCATAATTTTTAATAATATTTGTTTATGTTAAAATGAAAAGCACAGATAATTCTTGTCAGTTTCTCAAACTTTGGATTTGCATATTGACTGATGTGAGAGCCTTAGAGAAAACATAAAACTTTATTGTAGTAATGTTTTAATCAAATAGAGTCAACAGTGAGGAACAACAAGTAAAATATTTATTGAATCCACATAGTAAAATATATAAAGTTTGGGGAAAACAACAGGCCTGAGGCATTTCGGATGATATGTTCCTCATGTAATACCTTCTCATCAAGCATAGATGGGAAAGCAGAGACTTCCTCTATATAGGAAGCCTTGGTTGCATAACCCAGAAATTAAATGGACATTAAACACTAACGGCTAGATTACGAGTTTTGCGTTATGAGTAAATAAGCAGCGTTAAGCCTCATAAAGCTGCTTTTTTACTACCGCTGCTATTACGAGTCTTGCAGATTTATTGGCACCTCACACTTTTTTGGCCTTACCGCAAATCAACTTAAGCAAATTGCGTATAGTCTATTTTCAATGGGACTTCCATAGCGCCGGTATTACGAACTTGTCCTGGGAGGCCAAAAAGTGAGCGGTACCGCCTATCCCGCAAGATTCGTACCGCATTTTAAAGTCAGTAGCTATGAGTTTTACACTACAAAACCGTAGCATAAAACTCATAACTAAAGTGCTAAAAAGTACACTAACACCCATAAACTACCTATTAACCCTTAAACCGAGGCCCTCCTGCATCGCAAACACTAAAATAAAATTATTAACCCCTAATCTGCTGCTCCCGAGATCGCCGCCACTAGAATAAACATATTAACCCCTAAACCGCCGTACTTCCGCCTCTCAAACATAAGTTAAATATTATTAACCCCTAATCTGCTGTCCCTAACATTGCTGCCACCTACCTACATTTATTAACCCTTAATCTGCCGCCCCCAATGTCGCCGCCACTATACTACATTTATTAACCCCTAAATCTAAGTCTAACTCTAACCCTAACACCCCCTTACTTAAATATAATTAAAATAAATATAAATAAAATGTATTATTAATAACTAAATAATTCCTATTTAAAAATAAATACTTACCTGTAAAATAAACCCTAAGCTAGCTACAAAATAACTAATAGTTACATTGTATCTAGCTTAGGGTTTATTTTATTTTACAGGCAAGTTTGTATTTATTTTAACTAGGTAGAATAGTTACTAAATAGTTATTAACTATTTAATAACTACCTAGCTAAAATAAATAAAAATGTACCTGTAAAATAAAACCTAACCAAAGTTACACCAACACTTAACACTACACTACAATTAAATAAATTACCTAAATTAAATACAATTAAATAAATTATATACAAAACACTAAATTACAGAAAAAAACAAAACACTAAATTACAGAAAATAAAAAACAAATTACAAGATATTTAAACTAATTACACCTAATCTAATAGCCCTAACAAAATAAAAAAAGCCCACCAAAATAAAAAAAAACCCTAGCCTAAACTAAACTACCAATAGCCCTTAAGAGGGCCTTTTGCGGGGCATTGCCCCAAAGAAATCAGCTCTTTTCCCTGAAAAAAAATACAAACAACCCCCCAACAGTAAAACACACCACCCACACAACCAACCCCCCAAATAAAACCCTAACTAAAAAAACCTAAGCTCCCCATTGCCCTGAAAAGGGCATTTGGATGGGCATTGCTCTTAAAAGGGCATTTAGCTCTATTGCGGCCCAAAGCCCCCACCTAAAAATAAAAACCCACCCAATAAACCCTTAAAAAAAACCTAACACTAACCCCTGAAGATCCACTTACAGTTTTGAAGATCCGACATCCATCCTCAAAGAAGCCGGGAGAAGTCTTCATCCAAGCCGGGAGAAGTGGTCCTCCAGATGGGCAGAAGCCTTCATTCAGACGGCATCTTCTATCTTCATCCATCCGTTGCGAAGCGGGTCCATCTTCAAGACATCCGCTTCTTCCGACGACTACCCGATGAATGAAGGTTCCTTTAAGTGACGTCATCCAAGATGGCATCCCTTAGATTCCGATTGGCTGATAGAATTCTATCAGCCAGTCGGAATTAAGGTTGAAAAAATCCTATTGGCTGATTGGATCAGCCAATAGGATTGAAGTTCAATCCTATTGGCTGATCCAATCAGCCAATAGGATTGAGCTCACATTCTATTGGCTGTTCCAATCAGCCAATAGAAAGCAAGCTCAATCCTATTGGCTGATTGGATCAGCCAATAGGATTGAAGTTCAATCCTATTGGCTGATTGCATCAGCCAATAGGATTTTTTCAACCCTAATTCCGACTGGCTGATAGAATTCTATCAGCCAATCGGAATCTAAGGGATGCCATCTTTGATGACGTCACTTAAAGGAACCTTCATTCATCGGGTAGTCGTCGGAAGAAGAGGATGCTCCGCGTCGGATGTCTTGGAGATGGACACGCTCCACGCCGGATGGATGAAGCTAGAAGATGCCGTCTGGATGAAGACTTCTGCCCATCTGGAGGACCACTTCTACCGGATGGATGAATACTTCTCCCGGCTTTGTTGAGGACTTCTCCCAGCTTTGTTGAGGATGGATGTCGGATCTTCAAAACTGTAAGTGGATCTTCAGGGGTTAGTGTTAGGTTTTTTTAAGGGTTTATTGGGTGGGTTTTATTTTTAGGTTAGGGCTTTGGGCCGCAATAGAGCTAAATGCCCTTTTAAGGGCAATGCCCATCCAAATGCCCTTTTCAGGGCAATGGGGAGCTTAGGTTTTTTTAGTTAGGGTTTTATTTGGGGGGTTAATTGTGTGGGTGGTGGGTTTTACTGTTGGGGGGGTTGTTTGTAAAAAAAAATTCAGGTAAAAGAGCTGATTTCTTTGGGGCAATGTCCCGCAAAAGGCCATTTTAAGGGCTATTGGTAGTTTAGTTTAGGCTAGGGTTTTTTTTTATTTTGGGGGGGCTTTTTTATTTTGATAGGGCTATTAGATTAGGTGTAATTAGTTTAAATATCTTGTAATTTGTTTTTTATTTTCTGTAATTTAGTGTTTTGTTTTTCTTAATTTAGCTAATTGTATTTAATTGTATTTAATTTAGGTAATGTATTTCATTGTAGTGTAGTGTAGTGTAGGTGTTAGTGTAACTTAGGTTAGGTTTTATTTTACAGGTAAATTTGCATTTTAGTTAGGTAGTTAGTAAATAGTTAATAACTATTTAGTAACTATTCTACCTAGTTAAAATAAATACAAACTTGCCTGTAAAATAAAAATAAACCCTAAGCTAGCTACAATGTAACTATTAGTTATATTGTAGCTAGCTTATGGTTTATTTTATCGGTAAATATTTAGTTTTAAATAGGAATTATTTAGTTATTAATAGTAGGTTGTATTTAGATTTATTTTAATTATATTTAAGTTAGGGGGTGTTAGGGTTAGGGTTAGACTTAGATTTAGGGGTTAATAAATTTATTATAGTGGCGGTGACGTTGAGGGCGGCAGATTAGGGGTTAATTAATGTAGGTAGGCGGCAGCGATGTTAGGGGCAGCAGATTAGGGGTTAATACTATTTAACTAGTGTTTGCGAGGAGGGAGTGCAGCAGTTTAGGGGTTAATATGTTTATTATAGTGGCAGCGATGTCTGGAGCGGCAGATTAGGGGTTAATAAGTGTAGGTAGGTTGTCGGCGATGTTGGGGGCAGCAGATTAGGGGTTAATAAGTATAAGTATAATGTAGGTGTTGGCAATGTCTGGAGCGGCAGATTAGGGGTTAATAAATATAATGTAGGAGTCTGCAATGTCAGGGGCGGCGGATTAGGGGTTAATAAGTGTAAGATTAGGGGTGTTTAGACTCGGGGTTCATGTTAGGGTGTTAGGTGTAAACATAAATTTAGTTTCCCCATAGGAATCAATGGGGCTCCGTTACTGAGCTTTACGCTGCGTTATTGCAGGTGTTAGGCTTTTTCTCAGCCGGCTCTTCCCATTGATGTCTATGGGGAAATAGTGCATGAGCACGTACAACCAGCTCACCGCTGACTTAAGCAGCGCTGGTATTGGAGTGCGGTATGGAGCACAATTTTGCTCTATGCTCACTTCATGCCTGTTAACGCCGGGTTTATGAAAACCTGTAATACCAGCGCTGTAGTTAAGTGAGCGGTGACAATAATGTGCAAGTTAGCACCGCACCCCTCATAATGCAAAACTCGTAATCTGGCCGTAAATAAATGCTAGGTAGAATTATGCATTCAAAGAAAAGATTAGTCTGAGAACAACATGTAGATGTATTATTTAACGTTTCATTAGCTGTTTAAATATTGACAAAATAAGTATAAAGTTTTAGTCTCTATAAAACAATTGGAGCTGCCATGTTGTAACTTAGGTTACCTTCTCTGCTGTGGCCAATTAGGGAGAGTTTTTAAATAGGTCATTAGAGTCTGCAGCCAATGAGTGTGTGCACTACCATTTCTAACAGGAACTGAAAAGCTCACAATTTCGGAATGGAATTACAGGAAAAGGGGACAAAATAAATAATGAAAGTACATTACATAGTTTATATATATATATATATATATATACGATTTATCATTTTATATTAGCAGCCAAAGTGTTTAATGTCCCTTTACGGTCTACAGTGGGCTTAGACCCCTTAAAACATCATGGCCAGTTATTTTTTTTCAACATGTACTTTGTCAATATTGTAACCACAGTATGAAGATGGAAAATTAAACTAAAAGTTACACTGCATGTGCAAAAGCAATAGAGTGAAGATTATATCCTTGTGTTGTTTATCAAAATTATTTTATGACATTCTAGGGCTATTTTTAGATAATTTCTGAGCAGAGCATTCCATTAGAACTGAATTGATGATCCCTAGAGCAGTAAATTGAATAGCAGCCATGAAATTTTGATGAGGATATCAAGGTCACACAAAACAATTACATACAAAGCAATGGTCAAGTAACTGTGAGAGTTTGTGCTAGCGTTTAGCATACAACAAGGGATTTTAATCACAGCAGCCAGTGCTGCCTGCAACTAATTAATCTTTAACTAAATTCATATAAGAAAACACTTTACTTTCTTTTCAGAGCTGACAAGAGTATTTCCCTAAGACATTCATGCCAGTATCCCATTCATGCCAGTATCCCAGTGTTTAAATGTATAACAAGTGCCACTCATGTTATCTTGTTTGTCTCTAAAACAGATTTGATTTACATAACACACTGATGTCTGTCATTGGGAAAAAATAGCTATGCAAATAAAGTGGTACTGATGAATGTAAGAAAATCCAAAAAGATCAATCAAAATGATTTTATTAGATGTTAAAAAACCATTATCATATAGCTAAACCCACCTAAGTCACCATCAAAAATTATTTTGGACTAGATTATAAGTGGGGCTGTACTTTGTGATTCCGCTAGAGGGATAACTCTTCTAGAATTAAGATTTTTGCGCTAGTCGGGTTGCGCTCATATTACAAGTTGAAAGTTAACTGTTTTAGCTCTAGCGGTAACCCAACTAGCGAAAAAAATCGAACTTAGAATATCGCGTGCGCATTCATGTATTCCCACATAAAAGTCAATCTGATGTTTTTTTTAAACAAATATACATTTCTGTTGATTATATATATATATATATAGGTATAGATATTTACAGATATGCATAGCAATATCTATTTAAAAATACAAAGAACATATTCCCCTATGTACAGAACATTGGAATGTGAAATATTTACAGTAAATACATATTTGAAATTATTAAAAATGAATATTGCATAAATATGTTTTTACATGGTTTTCATCTACTTAACAGCAAAAGGCTCTAATGCACATATATGTCTATATATGTATACAGATATATTTATGTGTTTATATCTCTGGAAATACAAATATACCCATATGAATAGTACATAAATACATATGTACTCATATATAGACATATATTTACATGCATTTACATCATTAGACATGTATATGTATGTATCTCTATGTTAAAGGGACAGTCTACACCAGAATTTTTATTGTTTTAAAAGATAGATAATCCCTTTATTACCCATTTCCCAGTTTTGCATAACCAACACAGTTATAATAATATACTTTTAACCTCTGTGATTATCTTGTATATAAGCATCTGCAAACTGACCCTTTTTTCAGTTCTTTTGACAGACTTGCAGTCTAGCCAATCAGTGCCTGCTCCCAGATAACTTCTCGTGCACGAGCACAGTGTTATCTATATGAAATACGTGAACTAACACCCTCTAGTGGTGAAAAACTGTTAAAATGCAATCTGAAAGAGGTGGGCTTCAAGGTCTAAGAAATTAGCATATGAACCTCCTAGGTTAAGCTTTCAACTAAGAATACCAAGAGAACAAAGCAAAATTGGTGATAAAAGTAAATTGGAAAATTGTTTAAAATTGCATGCTCTATCTGAATCATGAAAGTTTATTTTGGCCTAGACTGTCCCTTTAAAGCTCATTGGCGGATTTTTTTTCTAGCACCCAAGATCTCATATCTTTGAGTACTTATAATTTTTTTGTGCAATATTTTTTAAATAGTTTTTATTAGTCAGTGCTATTATAAGTGTAACTGTACATTGTAATGTATTTTTAGTGTTTTGTGCAACTTTTTATTTTACCCAAACAGTTAACCACTGCTCTGAAATCACAGTAATGATTCTAATGTAAATCATGATTGCGCTCACGCAATTGCATTTACTTTCAACTTGTAAAATGAGCGGTTAGCCCTATGAGCACAAACCCTCGTGATATACCCCTTATTGCTATGGCGCAAACGATTGCGCTCCACTTGTAATCTAGCCCTGTACTGTTTATTAGCAGCTGCTGCAGCAAAGCTATACTATTAATTAATAAAGAGATATCGCGTAGGGGCAGTTAACACCTTGAGATTTGTATATAAAATGATTAGTTATGCATAATGAATCTACTTTGCAAGATATTGTCATTATTTATTTTGCCCCCTTTTCATGAAATTTAGCTCTGAAAATTTTAGCAATTTCTAATACTCAGAACTTGAAATGCACCCTCCTAACTTTCAAGGCTAAGGGGCCGATTTATCAAGGGCCGAATGGCCCCTGATGCTCCTGTTTCAGCGCGAGCCTTTAGGCTCACCGGGAACAGCAGTTATGAAGCAGCGGTCTTAAAGTGATGGTAAATTTGCCTCCATAACTTTACATATTCTGAAAGCTCTTGTCATTGCTAGCATATTGATCTGCTTATTTTTTTCAAAACTCAAACTTCTAAATATCAGCATTTTTTTCAGGCTCTGTTACCTGATTCAATGCAGCCCCTGTCAGAGATTTTCTGAGTGTAGTATTTGATTGGCATCTCTTTCAGCCAATAGGAGCCTCACCATGCGCCCCATGTATTTTACTCACAGCGCGCTCCCGTGCTTGTAACTCTGCCTGGAAGTGCAACTGCGCATGCGCAACTCAATACGCTATTTGCGCAACTAAAACAGTGAGGCTGCTAACGGGTACATGTATTTAGTTGTGCAAATAGCATATTGAGTTGCGCATGCGCAGGTGCACTTCCAGGCAGAGTTACAAGCACGGGAGCGCGCTGTGAGTAAAATACATGGGGCGCATGGTGAGGCTCCTATTGGCTGAAAGAGATGCCAATCAAATACTACACTCAGAAAATCTCTGACAGGGGCTGCATTGAATCAGGTAACAGAGCCTGAAAAAAACGCAGATTTTTAGAAGTTTAATTTAGTTTTGAAAGAAATAAGCAGATCAATATGCTAATAATGACAAGAGCTTTCAGAATATGTAAAGTTATGGAGGCAAATTTACCATCACTTTAAGACCGCTGCTCCTTAACTAGTCCGCCTGCTCTGAGGCTGTGGAAATCAATCTGCCCAATCTCATACAATCGGGCTGATTGACACCCCCTGCTAGCGGTCGATTGGCCGCAAATCTGCAGGGGGCAGCATTGCACAAGCAGTTGTGCAATGACAAATAATAAATCGGCCCCTAACTCTGCTAGATATATGTCCCTAATTGGTTTTATCAGATAACAACTGCAAATAAATACATTTTATAGTAACTTTATGACCATGACTTGCATGGTTGTCTGCTGACTAAAGCCCAGATTTGCTCATTTAAAAAAGGCAAATGGTGGGTGGAGTTTGGATATTAAAAATAATTTCAGAAAAAAAGATGTTAATTTGTTTTAAAAATGTTAAAGGGACAGTCTAGTTAAATTAAACTTTCATGATTCAGATATGGCACGCAATTACTTATGAGCCAGCACTAATTGGTTAAAATGCAAGTCTGTCAAAAGAACTGAAATAAGGGGGCAATTTACAGAGGCTTAGATACAATTTAATTTTAGAGATAAAAAGTATATTACTATAACCGTGTTGGTTATGAAAAACTGGGGAATGGTTAATAAAGGGATTATCTATCTTTTTAACAACAATAGAAATATGGAGTATACTGTCCCTTTAAGACTTATATGTTATTCTTTAGCAGCACAACAGAAATGTCTTGTAATTACAAGGTGTTTATTGTCCCTCTAAGATTTAGGGGCGAATCATGTCCGTCCGACATCGAAAAATGCTGACAGCATACGAAGTCGGCATTTATCATTGCACAAGCATTTCTTGTGAAATGCTTGTGCAATGCCATCCCCCTGCACATTTGGGGCCAATCGGCCGCTAGCAGGGGTGTCAATCATCCCGATCGTATCTGATCGGGAAGAATCATGTCCGCCACCTCAGAGGTGGCGGACAGGTTAAGGAGCAGTGGTCTTACGACTGCTGCTTCTTAACTCCTGATTCCGGCGAGCCAGAAAGCTCACGCAGAATGAGCAGCATACACCATTTAGTAAAGCGTCCCCTTCGTCCCCATATCAAAACAAGATTTTGTTGATCCTTCATACATATGCAGTGGGTTATACTGTGAGGAACCCACTTTTTCATCAAGAGATTTTCAAACAATACAGGCTAGTTTACAAGTGGCACACTATTTAGCGCTCCTATCGCTCACGTGCTAACCCGACAGGAGTTATGAATATTTCACATTCCAATGTTCTTCATTTACAAAACAATGTTATTTTTATTGTAAATACATATCTCTATATATGTCTGCATATACCTATATAATATATATATCCTCAAAAAGCTAGTATATACATGTCTATCCCATTTCCTTACACTAAACTCTCTTCTTGAGCCACTGCAATCTAGATTTCGTCCCCATCACTCCACCGAGACAGCAATTGTGAAGGTTAACAACGACCTACTTACAGCGAAATCCAAAGACCACTTCTCTCTGCTTATCTTCCATGATCTGTCTGCATGCAGCCTTTGACACTGTTGACCACGCTCTTTTGCTCAAAACGCTCCAATCCTTCGGCATCTGTGACACAGCTCTCTTGTGGTTCTCTTCCTATCTATCTAACTGTACCTTTATTGTAGCCTTCTCTGGAGCATCCTCTACCCCATTACCACTTTCTGTTGGGGTACCACAAAGCTCTGTCCTCGGTCCCCTTCTCTTTTCAATCTACACATAATTATTAGGTTCCTTACTTAAGTCCCATGGGTTTCAATACCATTTGTATGCCGATGACAATCAACTCTACCTCTGCACCAGACCTACCTCCTTTCTTAAGAACCCGTGTCACTAACTATCTTTCTCATATCTCATCTTGGATGTCCTCTCACTAGCTTAAGCTAAATCTCTCCAAATCTGAACTTCTTATTTTTCCCCCTTCTTCAAAAATCTCCACCCCCAATTTTCTATAACTGTTGATAATTCTATCATTACCCCTACCCCGCATGCCCGATGTCTTGGGGTCACAGTTGACTCAGACCTTTCCTTCACTCCTCACATTCAATCCTTGGCTAAAACCTGCCGCTTCCACCTTAAAAACATCTCTAAAATTAAACATTTCCTTACACAACACACATCTCAGATTTTAATCCACTCTCTCATCCTTTCCCGCCTCGACTACTGCAAATCCGTCCCGTCTGGTCTACCTAGCTGCCGCCTAGCTCCTTTTACAATCCATAACGAATGCCTCTGCCAGTTGAATAATGAAAGTTGAAGTTTGACAAGACTATCCCTTAAAGCTCCAACTGTTGCAAATTGGTCTGAATGGAGCAAAAGCTTTAATAGCGCATAGCTGAAAAAAACACAGACTACAACCCAACAATAAAATGTGGACAGACAGAGTCACTGAACAACTGACCCTAGAAGAATATGGTTATCTCAAACGGAAAAGACTTACATCAGTCCTAGATGTCAAGTTCCACTGGGAGGAATCTATCCAAAAACCCCAGAGCTAAAAGTAACCTGGAAGGGACTAAGGGACAGATAGAAACAGTTAAACCGGGTTGGGGATGAAGGGTATTTCTAAAGGTGAGTCTCGGAGATCCACCCTTACCTTTTCTGTTTTCTGCATCTTCTCCTCCCTCATCAAATCTTTTCCTATGCCCCTCCTTTCTGAAACCCTAGGCTCTCCAATATGTTTTGTGGTACTATTCAATAGTGGTAATTTATTTAATATCTATGCTTTCAACATATCACAGAGCGACCTAACTAAATAGCTCTACAACACGTTTTCACATTGCATTTAGAATACTTCATGAATTTATTGCACAATGAGAGGACAGAGAGAAAGAAGATTACTCATCACGTTCTATAGCTATTATACTACGAATACGGATAGAGACTTGTTTCTTTATATTGAGTGAGCACATTTCACTTCAGTTATTGTTTAATACCTCTATTTATGTTTGTAACTTAACACTCAGGTAACAATGAAGAAGTAACAAACAGTATATCTATGATGAGAACGTGTACACCTGATTGTAATTCTTTAATGTCTTCTTCAATAAAAAAAATTGTTTTAAAAAAGAAAAGAAAAAGAAAATATCACATGGGCTTCTTAATGTAAAAAAGGAAGATACTTAACCTCAAAATGACTTCTGCTTACCACTGTAAGTGCTATTGGTGCAGAAGTGCTTAACACTAATTTTATATATATATATATATATATATATATATATATATATATATATATATATATATATACACACACACATATACATACAGCTCTGGGGGAAAAATAACGGCAAGATTTAGAGTTCTGCGGCCAAAGGGGTGCGTTAGCTATGCGTGTATTTTTTCCCCTGCACCTTTTAAATACAGCTGGTATTTAGAGTTCTCTGAAGGGCTGTGTTAGGCTCCAAAAAGGGAGCGTATAGCATAATTTACCGCCACTTCAACTCTAAATACCAGCCGTGCTTACGGACGCGGCCAGCTTCAAAACGTGCTAGTGCACGATTCCCCGATAGGAAACAATGGGGCAGTTTGAGCTGAAAAAAAACCTAACACCAGCAAAAAAGCAGCGTTCAGCTCCTAACGCAGCCCCATTGTTTCCTATGGGGAAACACTTCCTAAGTCTGCACCTAACCCCTAATCTGCCGCCCCCAACGTCGCCACCACCTACCTATAATTATTAACCCCTAATCTGCTGACCGGACCTCACCGCTACTATAATAAAGTTATTAACCCCTAATCCGCCTCACTCCCACCTCAAAAACCCTATAATAAATAGTATTAACCCCTAATCTGCCCTCCCTAACATCGCCGACACCTAACTTCAAGTATTAACCCCTAATCTGCCGACCGGACCTCGCCGCTACTCTAATAAATGTATTAACCCCTAAAGCTAAGTCTAACCCTAACCCTAACACCCCCCTAAATTAAATATAATTTAAATCTAACGAAATAAAATAAATCTTATTAAATAAATTATTCCTATTTAAAGCTAAATACTTACCTGTAAAATAAACCCTAATATAGCTACAATATAAATAATAATTATATTGTAGCTATTTTAGGATTAATATTTATTTTACAGGCAACTTTGTATTTATTTTAACCAGGTACAATAGCTATTAAATAGTTAATAACTATTTAATAGTTACCTAGTAAAAAAACAAAGCCCCCCAAAATAAAAAAATGCCCTACCCTATTCTAAAATAAAAATTGTAAAGCTCTTTTACCTTACCAGCCCTTAAAAGGGGCTTTTGCGGGGCATGCCCCAAAGAAAACAGCTCTTTTGCCTGTAAAAAAAAACATACAATACCTCCCCCCAACATTACAACCCACCACCAGTGTTCCCTCTAAGGCCAGTTTTGTGTGCGGCCCAGCAGTGAAACAGCTAATTAGGTAACCACACCCTGCAATTAGTAAGCACTGCACAATGCAGATGGAAAGGTATGGTTCTCTTGTTAACTGTTTCACTGCTGGGCTGCACACAAAACTGTCCTTAGAGGGAACACTGCCCATCACCCACATACCCCTAATCGAACCCAAACCCCCCTTAAATAAACCTAACACTAAGCCCCTGAAGATCTCCCTACCTTGTCTTCACCACGCCGGGTATCACCGATCCGTCCAGAAGAGGGTCCGAAGTCTTCATCCTATCCGGCAAGAAGAGCTCCTCCAGAGGGTCCAAAGTCTTCATCCTATCCGGGCAGACATCTTCATCCAGGCGGCATCTTCTATCTTCTTCCAACCGGCGCGGAGCGGGACCATCGTCATGCAGCCGACGCGGAGCCATCCTTCTTCACCGACGGACTAACGACGAATGAAGGTTCCTGTAAGGGACGTCATCGAATATGGCGTCCCTCGAATTCCGATTGGCTGATAGGATTCTATCAGCCAATCGGAATTAAGGTAGGAAAAATCTGATTGGCTGATTGAATCAGCCAATCAGATTCAAGTTCAATCCGAATGGCTGATCCAATCAGCCAATCAGAGTGAGCTCGCATTCTATTGGCTGATCGGAACAGCCAATAGAATGCAAGCTCAATCTGATTGGCTGATCCAATCAGCCAATCGGATTGAACTTGAATCTGATTGGCTGATCCAATCAGCCAATCGGATTGAACTTGAATCTGATTGGCTGATTCAATCAGCCAATCAGATTTTTTCTACCTTAATTCCGATTGGCTGATAGAATCCTATCAGCCAATCGGAATTCGAGGGACGCAATCTTGGATGACGTCCCTTAAAGGAACCTTCATTCGTCATTAGTTCGTCGGTGAAGAAGGATGGCTCCGCGTCGGCTGCTTGAAGATGGTCCCGCTCCACGCCGGATGGAAGAAGATAGAAGATGCCGCCTGGATGAAGATGTCTTCTGGTCCAGATGTCCTCTTCTGCCCGGATAGGATGAAGACTTTGGACCCTCTGGAGGAGCTCTTCTTGCCGGATAGGATGAAGACTTCGGACCCTCTTCTGGACGGATCGGTGATACCCGGCGTGGTGAAGACAAGGTAGGGAGATCTTCAGGGGCTTAGTGTTAGGTTTATTTAAGGGCGGTTTGGGTTAGATTAGGGGTATGTGGGTGGTGGGTTGTAATGTTGGGGGGGTATTGTATGGGTTTTTTTTACAGGCAAAAGAGCTGTTTTCTTTGGGGCATGCCCTGCAAAAGGCCCTTTTAAGGGCTGGTAAGGCAAAAGAGCTTTACAATTTTATTTTAGAATAGGGTAGGGCATTTTTTTTATTTTGGGGGGCTTTGTTATATTTTTAGGGGGCTTAGAGTAGGTATAATTAGTTTAAAATTCTTGTAATCTTTTATTTTTTGTAATTTAGTGTTTGTTTTTTTCTGTAATTTAGTGTTTGTTTTTTTTGTAATTTAGTTTAGTTGATTTAATTGTAGATAATTGTAGATAGTTTATTTAATTAATTTATTGATAGTGTAGTGTTAGGTTTAATTGTAACTTAGGTTAGGATTTATTTTACAGGTAATTTTGTAATTATTTTAACTATGTAACCATTAAATAGTTATTAACTATTTAATAGCTATTGTACCTGGTTAAAATAAATACAAAGTTGCCTGTAAAATAAATATTAATCCTAAAATAGCTACAATATAATTATTATTTATATTGTAGCTATATTAGGGTTTATTTTACAGGTAAGTATTTAGCTTTAAATAGGAATAATTTATTTAATAAGATTTATTTTATTTCGTTAGATTTAAATTATATTTAATTTAGGGGGTGTTAGAGTTAGGGTTAGACTTAGCTTTAGGGGTTAATACATTTATTAGAGTATCGGCGAGGTCCGGTGGGCAGATTAGGGGTTAATACTTGAAGTTAGGTGTTGGTGATGTTAGGGAGGGCAGATTAGGGGTTAATACTATTTATTATAGGGTTTTTGAGGCGGGAGTGAGGCGGATTAGGGGTTAATAACTTTATTATAGTAGCGGTGAGGTCCGGTCGGCAGATTAGGAGTTAATAATTGTAGGTAGGTAGCGGCGACGTTGGGGGGGCAGATTAGGGGTTAATAAATATTATGTAGGGGTCGGCGATGTTAGGGGCAGCAGATTAAGGGTACATAGGGATAATGTAGGTGGCGGCGGTGTGCGGTCGGCAGATTAGGGATTAAAAAAATTTAATAGAGTGGCGGCGATGTGGGGGGGCCTCGGTTTAGGGGTGCATAGGTAGTTTATGGGTGTTAGTGTACTTTAGAGCACAGTAGTTAAGAGCTTTATGAACCGGCGTTAGCCCAGAAAGCTCTTAACTCCTGGCTTTTCTCTGCGGCTGGAGTCTTGTCGTTAGATTTCTAACGCTCACTTCAGCCAAGACTTTAAATACCGGCGTTAGAAAGATCCCATTGAAAAGCTAGGATACGCAATTGGCGTAGGGGGATCTGCGGTATGGAAAAGTCGCGGATGGAAAGTGAGCGTTAGACCCTTTCATGACTGACTCTAAATACCAGCGGGCGGTAAAAACCAGCGTTAGGACCCCCTAACGCTGGTTTGGACGGCTAACGCAGAACTCTAAATCTAGGCGTAAGACACCACATTTTTGTTTTATTGTATAAACCACAGACAACATTTCTTACAAATTCCTAATAAAAATATTGTCATTTAGAGCATTTATTTGCAGAAAATGACAACTGGTTAAAATAACAAAAGCGATGCAGTGTTTTCAAACTTCTAAAAATGCAAAGAAAATAAGTTCATATTCATTTTTAATCAAAACACAATACTAGTGTTTTAACTTAGCAAGATTTCAGAAATCAATATTTGGTGGAATAACCCTGATTTTCAATCACAGTTTTCATGCATCTTGGCATACTTTCCACCAGTCTTACACATTGCTGCTGGGTGACTTTATGCCACTTCTGGCGCAAAAATTAGAGCAGCTCAACTTTGTGTGATGGCTTGTGACAATCCAACTTCCTCTTGGTCATATTCCAGAGCTTTTCAAAGGGGTTTAGTTCCGGTGGTCCTTCTTCCACACCTTGATTGACCTAGCTGTGGGGCTTGGAGCATTGTGCTGCTGGAGAAAAAATCCTCAGAGTTGGGGAACATTGTCAGAGCAGAAGGAAGCAAGCTTTCTTCAAGGATAACCTTGTATGTGGCTTGATTAATGCATCCTTTACAAAGATAAAGCTGCCTGATTCCAGCCTTGCTAAAACACCCCAAGATCATCACTGATCCTCCATCAAATTTCACAGTGGGTGAGAGACACTGTGGCTTGTAGGCCTCTCCAGGTCTCTGTCTAATCATTAGACGACCAGGTGTCTGGCAAAGCTGAAAATTGGACTCATCAGAGAAGATGACCTGGAATCGGGCAGATTTACTACTGATGAGACTCCATAGATAATCTGGTAAGAGCTATTGATTATCAGATCATAATTCTTTTTCAGTTTAATACTAAGATATATCTGCTCATGGGCTTCCTGTATATAAATCATGCCCCATATGACATGGTCAGAAGGGCATCAAGTATTGTCCTATTTCACTGCACCTTTTGCTGTATGTAAGCAACTATTCTACTTAAAGGGACACTGTACCCAAATTTTTTCTTTTGTAATTCAGAAAGAGCATGCAATTTTAAGCAACTTTCTAATTTACTCCTATTATCAATTTTTCTTCGTTCTCTTGCCATCATTATTTGAAAAAGAAGGCATCTAAACTTTTTTTGGTTTCAGTACTCTGGACAGCACTTTTTTATTGGTGGATGAATTTATCCACCAATCAGCAAGGACAACCCAGGTTGTTCACCAAAAATGGGCCGGCATCTAAACTTACATTCTTGCATTTCAAATAAAGATACCAAGAGAATGAAGAAAATTTGATAATAGGAGTAAATAATAGGAGTAGCGCTGCGGAATCTGTTGGCGCTCTACAAATACCTGATAATAATAATAATAATAATAATAATAAAAAATTAGAAAGTTGCTTAAAATTTCATGCTCAATCTGAATCACAAAAGAAACATTTTGGGTACAGTGTCCCTTTAATGATTTAATAGGAAACCAAACTTGTAACATAATACACCACTACTTAATGCATTCAATAATTTCTTAATCCATGTTGACTATTGAAACCTATGACATCTAACCCCCCCCATGACAATGAAGCACGATCACTCACGCATAGCCAAGTTAAACTTGTGTGATACTGACTGCATGCCACAGTAGTTCAGCAATTATAAAGGGCTAGTGATATGTGTAACGGTCACAGACCACAGACGACAAGCTATATTTACTGAGCAATGCTGAGGAGCACAGCACTTACCATGTGAGAAAGAAGATAAAACAAGATTAAAATGACTGCTTAGCTTTAACTCATTCACTGCTATAAAGGACAGCAATACAATGAAGTTTAACTCCCTCTGTGTTGCCATTGGTCAGCACCATAAAGAAGTAATTTCAATTCAATATTGTTGCATTATATTGTTGTTTAAGTTAAAAAATAGAGCTAATGTAGCAATACGTTATATATGTCTTTGTATTAGATAAGTTAAATAAATATACTCTCTCATTTGTTTATGCATAGTAATTTTATATTATTTCCAGAGCGGAAATTAGCTCTTTATTTTATATCAAAAACGTATTACTTTTTATATAAAAAGTCTTATCATTATATGACAATATAGTTATTGTATACATCAAGAAAACATTATTTTTCAAGTATACGGCTAGATTACGAGTTGTGCGTTAAGGTAAAAAAGCAGCGTTAGGTTAGGGTTTGGGCCTGCAAAAGAGCTAACTGCCCTTTTAAGGGCAATGCCCATCCAAATGCTCTTTTCAGGGCAATGGGGAGCTTAGGTTTTTTTTAGATAGTATTTTATTTGGGGGGTTGTTTGTGTGGGTGGTGGGTTTTACTGTTGGGGGGGTTGTTTTTTATTTTTTTTATTTTACAGGTAAAAGAGCTGATTACTTTGGGGCAATGCCCCGCAAAAGGCCCTTTTAAAGGCTATTGGTAGTTTAGTTTAGGCTAGGTTTTTTTTTTATTTTGGGGGGGCTTTTGTTATTTTGATAGGCTATTAGAATAGGTGTAATTAGTTTAAATATCTGTAATTAGTTTATTATTTTCTCTAATTTAGTGTTTTGTTTCTTTTTGTACTTTAGCTAATTTAATTTAATTTAGGTAATTGTATTTAATTTAGTAAATTTATTTAAGTATAGTGTAGTGTTAGGTGTTATTGTAACTTAGGTTAGGTTTTATTTTACAGGTACTTTTGTATTTATTTTAGCTAGGTAGTTAATTAATAGTTAATAACTATTTAATAACTATTCTACCTAGTTAAAATAAATATAAACTTGCCTGTAAAATAAAAAATAAACCCTAAGCTAGCTACAATGTAACTATTAGTTATAGTGTAGCTATCTTAGGGTTTATTTTATAGGTATTTCGTTTTAAATAGGAATAATGTAGTTAATTAAAGTAATTTTATTTAGATTTATTTAAATTATATTTAAGTTAGGGGGTGTTAGGGTTAGGATTAGACTTAGGTTTAGGGGTTAATACATTTAGTATAGTGGCGGCGACGTTGGGGGCAGCAGATTAGGGGTTAATAAGTGTAGGTAGGTTGCGGCGACATTGAGTGCAGCAGATTAAGGGTTAATAAATATAATGTAGGTGTCGGCGATGTTGGGGGCAGCAGATTAGGGGTTCATAAGTATAATGTAGGTGGCGGCGGTGTCCGGAGCGGCAGATTATGGGTTAAAAAATATCATGCAGGTGTCGTTGATGTTGGGGGCGGCAGATTAGGGGTTAATAAGTGTATGATTAGGGGTATTTAGACTCTGGGTTCATGTTAGGGTGTTAGGTGTAGACATAAATTTTATTTCCCCATAGGAATCAATGGGGCTGCGTTACAGAGTTTTACACCGCTTTTTTGCAGGTGTTAGACTTTTTCTCAGCCGGCTCTCCCCATTGATTCCTATGGGGAAATCGTGCACAAGCACATACGACCAGCTCACCGCTGACTTAAGCAGCGCTGGTATTGGAGTGCGGTAATGAGCAAAATTTTGCTCAACGCTCACTTCTTGCCTTTTAACGACGGGTTTGTAAAAACTCGTAATACCAGCGCTGCACGTGAGCGGTGGCACAAAACTGCTCATTAGCACCGCATAGCCTCTAACGCAAAACTTGTAATCTAGCCGATAATGTTTTAATTTAAAATTAATAAAAAATGTACTCAACAACAACAAAAAATGCAGCCAGGGGACTCTCTAGTCCGCCCGAGGAGTTATTTAAGAGTCAGCACAACAAAGCACTAAATGCAAGTCAATAGATAATAA